>NC_056519.1:27947817-27979422 GCF_014905685.2 Nematolebias whitei
AAGCGACATGCGGCTCGGGTGGTTGCTGAGGCAAAAACTCAGGCATGGGAGGAGTTCGGAGAAGCCATGGAGAAACACTTCCGCACGGCTTCGAGGCGATTCTGGTCCACCATCCGGCGTTTCAGGGGGGGAAAGCGGTACGCCACCAACACTGTTTATAGTGGGAGTGGTGTGCTGCTGACCTCAACTCGGGATGTTGTGGGTCGGTGGGCGGAATACTTTGAAGACCTCCTCAATACCACTGAGGAAGCGGAGCCTGGGGACTCTGGTGCTGAGGTCACCGAGGTGGTTAAAAAGCTCCTCGGTGGCAGGGCCCCAGGGGTGGATGAGATTTGCCCAGAGTTCTTTAAGGCTCTGGATGTTGTAGGGTTGTGTTGGCTTACGCGACTCTGCAATATTGCGTGGACATCGGGGGAAGTTCCCCTGGATTGGCAGACCGGGGTGGTGGTCCCCCTATTCAAAAAGGGGGACCGTAGAGTGTGTTCCAACTACAGGGGGATCACGCTCTTAAGCCTCCCTGGTAAGGTCCACTCGGGGGTTCTGGAGAGGAGAGTCCGTCGGATAGTCGAACCTCGGCTTCAGGAGGAGCAATGCGGTTTTTGTCCTGGCCGTGGAACACTGGACCAGCTCTACACTCTCAGCAGGGTCCTGGAGGGTGCGTGGGAGTTTGCCCAACCAGTCTACATGTGCTTTGTGGACTTGGAGAAGGCGTTTGACCGTGTCCCTCGGGGGACCCTGTGGGGACCCTGTGGGGGGTACTCTGGGAGTATGGGTACAGGGCCCTTTGATACGGGCTGTTAGTTCCCTGTATGACCGGTGTCAGAGCCTGGTCCGCATCGCCGGCAGTAAGTCGGGCTTGTTCCCGGAAGGTTGCCCTTTGTCACCGATTCTGTTCATAACTTTTATGGACAGAATTTCTAGGCGCAGCCAAGTTGTTGAGGGGATCCGTTTTGGTGGCCTTAGGATTGCGTCTCTGCTTTTTGCAGATGATGTGGTCTTACTGGCTTTATCAGATCGTGATCTACAGCTTTCGCTGGAGCGGTTCGCAGCCGAATGCGACGCGGCCGGGACGAAGATCAGTTCCTCCAAATCCGAGGCCATGGTCTTGAGCCGGAAAAGGGTAGAGTGCCCTCTTCAGGTCAGGGAGGAGGTCCTACCCCAAGTGGAGGAGTTCAAGTATCTTGGGGTCTTGTTCACGAATGAGGGAAAAATGGAGCGTGAGATCGATAGGCGGATAGGTGCAGCGACTGTAGTGAAGCGGGCGTTGTACAGGTCTGTCGTGGTGAAGAGAGAGCTGAGTCAAAAGGCGAAGCTCTCAATTTACCGATCTATCTACGTTCCCCCCCTCATCTATGGTCACGAGCTTTGGGTTGTGACTATAAGAATGAGATCTCGGATACAAGCGGCCAAAATGAGTTTTCTCTGCAGGGTGTCTGGGCTCTCCCTTAGAGACAGGGTGAGAAGCTCGATCATCCGGGAGGGACTCAGAGTAGAGTCACTGCTTCTCCACATCGAGAGGAGCCAGTTGAGGTGGCTTGGGCATCTGTTTAGGATGCCTTCTGGACGCCTCCCTTGTGAGGTGTTCCGGACACATCCCACCGGAAGGAGGCCCAGAGGAAGACCCAGGACACGCTGGAGGGACCATGTTTCTCGGCTGGCCTGGGAATGCCTCGGGATTCCCCCGGAAGAGCTGGCCCAAGTGGCTGGGGAGAGGGAAATCTGGGCCTCCCTACTTAGGCTGCTACCCCCGTGACCCGACCTCGGATAAGCGGAAGAAAATGGATGGATGGATGGATGGATGGATGGATGGAGAGACAGCAAAGCAAAGCACAAGTACATTCAGTACAAATCAGATATTGATGTAAAAGCCCCTCACCGTGACACCAGACTGGGAAGCCATTTCAGTCCGAGTAGAAAGGTAACATCAATTGGCTGGGCATCGGATCAGGATCCACAGCAGACTTCAACTCTTATTCTGAGTGTTACACTTTAATACTCTCTGCATTACATGGGAACGTCTCCCAGTAAACAAAACATGCCCACCTGGACTTAAAGTCTGTGAAAACCCTTGAAATAGCGTGAGAGCGTGAGAAGCTTAAAAACCTCTTGATAGCGCGAGAGCGTGAGAAGCTAGGGTGAGAAACCTCAAGATAACGTGCGGGGAGGGCGGGCCAAGCCTCCCCCCTCAGGCCTCTCAGGTGGCTCACAACAACATGCACCAAAAACTCTTCATATCACAGGTTAAATAGTCAGAAAAACAACATTTTATTCAACTCTCAACTCAACTTCTATTTATCCTCTTTAACTTTTCTATTCGCCAGTAATCAAGCTAGAGGCCTTCAGAGGTGAATCGGCCTCAATCAGTAATGTTCTGTTGTCTTGTTAGTAAAGCTTGCCAAGTTTATTAATCAAAAACAGATCAGCAAATCAATGTGTACATGTTTTGATGTTAAATTTTGATTCTGTTAAATAAATGACCGCATTTATTCTGATGGGTCAAAGATAAAATGGCGTCTCATGTCACTGATTTAAATGCTCCACTCACCGTTATCTTGGTCACATGGCAGAAATTTAACTCGAAAAAGAAAATAATCCGTTGTAATTAAACAATTAATATTCTTTGTGCTTGAACTAGCTTTAAGAATAATTAATGAGTAGTGTGTCCACAGCAAAGCTGTCCTGACATACTACAGTGTTCACACAAGAAAATGATCCCACATGTGAGTACAGTTATCCCACCCAGTGCTAGGGTGGTTTTCCATGGATGTTGTAGCAGGCCCATTTTTGGTCTTCCTGGGGGGAGAGCCTGTAAAAAAAAGACTGATGAGGGGTGGAGAGTTCTGTATGGGGGCAGTTGGTAGGGTGTAGAGGGGCAGAGAGTTTGATGGGGGGTAGAGAGTTCCTTATGGGGCAGTTGGTGGGGTGCAATGGACCAGGTGATGGTTTGTTATCCTGGGGGGGGGGGCGCCTCACCTAGGTTTGAGACCTAGTTAGTGAGCCGCCTCGCCTAGGTTTGGGAGGAACCTAGCGAGTGAGCTCTCCTAGCTTACTTAGACTCAAAGTCTAAATAAGCTGCTGTCTCAGCTGCCCGATGACACTGAGTGAGCTGAGTGGGCAACTTAGATGAACCTAAGGTGCTTGGTGGGGATTTGGCTCTCCCAGTCCTCCCTCTGATGGTGGTGTGGTCCCTCTGAACAGCTTACAGTGGGATGCGTGGATCTAGGTAGCTCGCTCAGCCACCTTGACAGCTGTGTGGGTTGCTTACAGCACCTGGAACGGTCGTGTCCACCTGGGAGAGTGCCACCTTTTCCTTCTGAAAGATTTAATCATAGCAAAATTTCTTGGGGTTATGGCATGCAATTGTTCCTGTGCTGGGCCTGGGAGCCCTCCTTGGACCTGGGACCTAAGGGACCTTAAGTGATGTGTTAGTTCAATGCAATAGGTTAGCATGTTATGGTCACAGTGTTTCAGGTCATTAGTCGGGTTAGTTATGGGTCCCACTCCCAAGTTGAGTGGGGCTGCAAACAAGATTTCAAAAGGGCTAAGGTTATGTTTAGCCCTTATGCGCATGTGCATGTACATCAGTGCAATAGGTAAGCATGTAACCCAGTTGAGTTTTGCCTCGTCACAGATTTTTGTCAGTTTGTTTTTTAATGTCCCATTTTCTCTTTCCACTGCGCCTCCGCTCTGTGGGTGGTACGCACAGTGTTTGGTCAGATCAAAGTTCAGTGTGGTTGATACTTCTTCAAGAATCTAAATTTGCAAAATGGGGTCCACTGGAAACTCGTTGTGGAATCCCCCTTCTTGAGACCACCTCCTGTAGGAGAATTTTTGCCACTGTGTGGGCTGTGGCATGTTTGGTTAGAAAAGCTTCAACCCATTTAGAGAACATGTTGTCTATTACCAGACAGTATTTTTTGTTTTGAACTGGTGTTAGTTCAATAAAATCAATCATCAGATGTTGAAATGGTGCTGTCACAGTTCTATGTGCACCTGGTGCTGATGTTTTTACTGTTTTGGAAACATTGTGAGTTGCACACACAAGACAGGAGTCACAGTGGGAAGCAGCTGTTTTTGAAAAATTTACAGTAAACCAGTCAGCATTGATTTATCTTAACATTCCTCTCTTTGACACATGATCCACAGCATGTGTCAACATGGCAAAGGAAGGGAAAAAATGTTTAGGTAAACATGGGTTACCATTTGGACCGGTCCAGATATTGTTTGAGAAAACACAGCCGTGCTTCTTCCATTCAGCCTTTTCACTGGCTGTTGCAAATCTCTGCATATCTGTGACAGAGAAAAATGGAAGGGGAAGTCAGAGTGAGAGTAGTTTGTAGTTGAGCACAGGCAGCTGACTTAGCAGCGTCATCAGCAAGTGCATTTCCTCTGGACACAAAGTCTGTGTTTGACGTGTGAGCTGCACATTTAATAACAGCCACTTTTGTTGGTAAAGTGATAGAAGGTCAGCTACAAGCTTGTAGTTCAATATAGGTTGTCCATCTGAGCGTAGGAACCGTCTGTGTTTCCACAGTGCGAACAACACCAAATGCGTACCTGCTGGGGGCGTAAATATTTAGTTTTTCCTTCAGACAAAACACAAGCTCTTGACAGGGCAATGAGTTCACATGCCTGGGCTGAGCATGGTGGGAGTGAATTGGCTTCAACAGTGTGTGTCAAAGTAACAATGGCGTAGTCACTTCGGATTTGACCAGTCACTGGGCCACGTGAGACAGAGCCGTCAACAAACAGGTCCCAGTCTGAGTCGTCTAGAGGTTGTTGTTGTAAGTCAGGTCTGGGTGTACAGACTATTTCTAACTCAGTCATGCAATCATGTGGGAGGCCTTCTTCCGATGTTGGCAAGAGAGTTGCTAGGTTTAAAACATTGTAACATTGGATTGTTATGTTAGGCATGTCAAGCAGGCTGGTGTGATATCTCAGCCATCTGGCTGTGGAGAGGTGTGCTGTTTTCTGTTCATTTAAAATTTGTGTGACAGAGTGGGGAATGAAGAGGGTCAGATCAGAATATCCCACAATGTCTCTACTAGCTAAAACTGCTTTGTCGGCAGCTGCAACAGTGCGCAAACAGAGAGGCAGTCCTGCGGCGACAGAGTCGAGTTTAGCTGAAAAATAGGCGACCGGCTTCAATCTGTCACCATGTTGTTGGAGCAATATGGAAGTCATACAGCCACCTCGCTCATCCAGGGCCTGTATGAAAGGTCTCATGGGATCTGGAATACCAAGAGTGGAGGCTTGTTGCAGTTGGATTTTAAGTGCTTCAAAGGCCTGTAACGCCTCAGGGAACCAAGTTAATTTGGAGCTCATTTGAAAACCTTTTTCATGACAGATGACACGTAGAGGAGTCTCCATTTCAGCATAGTTAGATATAAAATGCCTGCAATAACCATACAATCCTAAAAAGGACATTAATTGTTTCTTTGTCTCGGGAAGTGGCAGAGTCACTATTCCTTTAACACGATTGTCTGCAATTTCCCTACCTGCTACTGAGATTCGATGGCCCAGAAACATCACAGTGGTTTGGACAAACTACAGCTTAGACAGAGAGGCCTTGTGGCCCTGGTCTACGAACTATTGAAGCAGACGGACAGTGTTCTCTCCACATGACTGTTCTGAGGGTGTAGCCAACAAAAGGTCATCAACGTACTGTAACAATGCACAATCAGAAGGAAGTAAGAAACCTGCTAAACTGTCATTCAGCGCTTGATGGAAAATGGTGGGTGACTCACAGTAACCTTGACACAGGCGAGTGAAAGTGTAAGACTTTCCTTGAAATTGAAAAGCAAACCAAAATTGGCTGTCTGGATGTACGGGCATGCTAAAGAAGGCATTGGCCAGGTCAATGACAGAAAAATGGGTGGAGCCTGATGGGATTTGTGACAAAATTACATAAGGATTTGGAACAATGGGGGCACGTGCTTGAACCGCAGAGTTCACTGCCCTAAGGTCCTGAACAAAACGCCATTCATCAGGGGGCTGAAGTCTGATCTTTTTCACTGGAAAAATAGGAGTCTTGACATGGGAGGATGGACAGTGAATAATTACTCCGGCTTAAGCAAAGAGTGAAAACGGGAGTAATGCCTCTTTCTGCGTCAGGTTTTAGGGGGTACTGAGGGATTTTGGGTCGATATGAGGATTTAGGTGTAATTTGAATGGGTTCCTGGCCTTTTATGAGTCCTACATCATATTTAGTCTGTGCCCACAGATGTGTTGGGACTGCTGCCAATTCTGGGTCGTCCTGAGACAAGGTGGACATTGTTAGTCATTTGTTATTGTCAATCACTTCTTTTGTGGGGGGTACAGTCAGTAGATGACAAAAATCTTGTCTGTACATGTTGAGAGAGGGTGAATAGAAAAAGCTGTCATGGGGTTCCCAGTCTAAAGCCTGGTGGGCTTTTAATGCTAGGGAACCCAAAGAACGCTGCTGCTGATCAGGTGGTTTGGCCAGAGAAATGTGAGGGAAAGAGTCTGCTGTAGTAAAATACAACGTCTGGGGAGCCATGTTGTCTTTGAGTGTAATTAAGACAAAACAAGAGTCTGAGGTCCAACAGAGGGACGAAGTGGTCAGTTGTGTCTCAGGGGTCATCAAAAATGAGTCTCCTAGCTGGTCAGCTGGATCTGAAGTCACATGAGCAGTGCAGTGTAAACGTTGTTCAGACATGAAACAAGTTATGGGTGGGAGTCTGTCTCTGGCCATTTGGATGAGAGACTGTTGTTGGTGAGAGTCTAGTAAAAACCACTCAAACACATACAGTAAATCTGGTGTGAGAGAAACGAGGGTGTCTGGATTGTCTGTTTGTTTCGAGACGAGCAGACCCTCAGTGCCACAACTGAACATCAGTCTAAATTTTAGTATCAAGTCCCTGGCCAGCAAGTTTACTGGACAGGAGGCTGACAACAAAAACTGATGTTCATGTATAATCTGGTCAAAAGTATCTATATTTTTGAGGGGAGCTGTGACTGCTTCAGGAATAGCCTGACCGGACACTCCTGTTGAATGTACTATTTTACCTGAGAGTGGAGCGCTAGGAAAACATTTTTTCATGATCAGAGATTGTGTTGCTCCTGAATCCACAAGAAATTTAATTGGGTTGTTCTGTACCAACACTGTCAACATAGGTAACTTCAGATACGCTGACTGAGTGTATTTGTAATATGTTGGAATGATCTCGCCTGTGTCTGATGGAAAAACAGGTGTGTGTGTACTGATACTTGCAGTTCAGAGTCCTGGGTCCTGGTCTCCCGGCACTAGTCAGGTGGAGTAACCTCCTCTCTGGCCTCTGCCCCCCGGATGCCCAAAACCATGTTCACCGCGTCGGTGTGGGCTTGGGTAAAAAGTCTGTTCATTTTGTGTGTGTGTTTGGTTTGGCCCGAACTGTTGGTACCTCTGGTCTTGATTGGAATGGTGGGCGTCCTCTTCCACGCCACTGATTTTTTTTGTGGGGGCAGTTTCGGACCCAATGGTCGAGACTTCCACACAGGAAACAAGGACGAGGTCCAGCTGGGTCAGTCTGCTGTTGATAAGGTTGAGCAGGCTGTGGCTGGGGTCTTGGTGGTTGAGGTAGTTGGGCAGCAGCTGTATTTAACGTCATCTGTGTGGCTGCTTGTAGCAGCGTGAGCTGGGCCTTTTCAGTTTGTCTTTGCTTTTCCCTTTGGGTGGAGGTCTGCTCTGCTGTGTGTTGATCCCAGGCGTGTCTGACGTGTCTGAGGAGCTCATTCAGCCGGACACCAGTTTTCCAACCAATGTAGGTGGATTGAACAGCTTTGCGGATTGGTGGGAGAAGTCCAGTCATTAGAGATTGGCAGAAAAAAATCTCAAAAGACGCTGCTTGAGGGGGCTTCTTGCCAGTCATCATTATCGATGGGAATACCAGAGTGGGTTCTGAAGATGAGCAGCAGTCCGTTAGCATAGTCTTGTGGGGCTTCATCTGGTCTCTGAACAGTGTCTGTGATGGTAGTGAAGCTTGGGGTCTGAGGATACGCTGCAGTGATGCGTTCTGTGATCCTTTCTACTTGTTTGAAATAACTTTGGTTGTCATCATGGTCAGGGTGGACATGAAGGATACGTTGTACGTCGTTCACATCAAATAGTTGAGCCCCGATGGTGCTGATGAACCCAATCCCGTACACAGAAGCCAGTATCATTTTGAGCTCAGCCAGTGTGGGTCGGACCACTTCTATCATGTTTATCATGGCAGCAGCTACAGCAGCTCCTCCTTGTGCCAGGTCAGGCAAGTGCTGGCTCGCCAGCTCGATCAGGGCTGCCTTGGGCCAGGCTCGGTACACCAGTTGAGGGCCGTCTGGTCCCCCAACCTCCGGCATTGGGTTGGTGTGTAGATTTTTGGGGTCGTCTCTTTCCTCCTTTGAGCTGGAGGGCACATTATCAGAGTTATTTTGTTTGCTTTCCACAGGTTGAAATGCAGCTGCTGATTTTCTGCGTCTGCTCTCCTCGTTTTCTTGTGTCAGTGCTTTAATTTATTCTTTAAGTTGATTAGCTGTGGCCATGAGCTCTTTTTTCCTTGCTGTTAATCTTGTAGTGACTCCTGAGGGCTTAGGTTTTGCCTTGTCAGAGGAAGGTTCAGTTACGACCAGGTCTGCCAACAGGTTCGAGGGTCCCTCGTCTGTTTCTTCTGAGCCGGACTCTGATCTGTGTCCCTGATAGTCATCATCTGAGTCGAGGGCCCAAGTGGGTTTTGGTGGTGGGAGCAGCTGAGCTTGACTGTTGGTGGGTAATTTTTGTGATTTTTTCCTTCTTCCTTTTTGCTGATACAGATAGGACGTAAGTTGGTGGGTCGACGAGACCAGCCAGAGAGGGGTACAGCGGTGCCGCGGGAGACAGAGGTCCACAGGACTCCGGTGTATGTGGAAGAGAAGACAAGAAAGACACATTTAATTTGTCCTTAAGCGATTCCTTTTTCTTTTCTGCCTGAGTTTCTAATATTTTTTGTGAATTTGTCATTGTCTCATTTTTTTAGAGCCAATTTGGTCGCCTTTTCAACTTTTTGAGTCATCTGGTACATTTTAGACGCTGTTTTTTGTGTTGGGGATTTGGACTGGTTTTTCCATAATTTAAATGCTTGCTCATGGTTGTGCATGGCTACAAACATGTCTTGTGGTATTTTCTTCATATTACACATTTTTTGTTTTTGTCTTAACAATTGTTCTTCCAATGTTTGAATTCCTTCGGGGTCGAAGGAACCATTTTTTAGAAAATTAAATTTAGAATGCCACTGTGAAATAAAACTGAGACACGAATCGCCATGTAATCTATGCATACAGTCCGCCTCTGGACCGCAAGGACTATAAACCTCTTCTTTGCTTTTCCTTTTGCCCATTTTTGTTTAATTTTCTTTGTGGTTCTTTGTTTAATTATCCACTATTTATTTCTCAGTCCCTTATCGGGACCTACCTTGATTTGTTTATACAAATCTACCTCGGTTTTATTTTCTAAAACCTACTTTGTTATATATTAAAAAGTTTTTCAGTTTACCTTAAGTAGTTATTTTTGTTGTCTCAGTCTGGTTCGGATTCTGTCGAGGTCGAATCCTCTCGATGAAAAAAAACCAGAACATCCCCTCACTCTCAAAGATTAGCAGAGGTTTAGAGGAAGAATCCAGCAATTCCTGGTGATCAGCCCCGTCCTGGGTCCACCGAGTGGAAGGACCAGCGAAGAATCCGATTCATGACGCCAAATTGTGGAGTTTACTAAACCTATTGTTTAATAAATTTTAGACTGAGAACTTCAACAAAAATAAAAAATGAAGTTTTATTGGTTTCTTCTGCAGAAGGAGAAAACACATGAACAAGCACGCAGCCTAAGAGTTCTGTGTATTCTGAAAAAAACATGAGCAATACGGCTTCATTTATACATACCTTCACACGTAACAGAACTTGTTTTTTACAACAGGCGTTAACCTTATTTGCAATCTTATCAGGGTAAAAACAGGCAGTACGTTTGTGGTCAGTGTCAAGCTTATCAGGGTAAAAACAGACGACACATTTGTGGTCAGTGTGACTGGTTCTGGAGCTGGTTTTCGTACCGACAGGCTTGTGAGACTCAGAAAAAAAAGGTTTCACACACTGATGTTGGAGGAGTGCAACTGCTGCAGTCCAGATAAGCTTAACAGAGTGAAGCGATATAAAGTAAATGAATAATAAAAGTGATAATAAAATTGATGAACAAAATAAACTGGTATCTATGTTTTCATTTCCACAACATCAGCTGGAGTCCCAACCACTTATCGCTTGTCCTATATGGTCTCTAAACTTTGGAGCTGGTACCATCCAGATTTGGGCCTGTGCCACAGGGCTCACAGATGTCTTACCAGTGCCCACCTGAGAAGTCCCGCAGTGGTATCATTCTGTATCACATGGCTCCACACTGCCCTGCTCTTCCTCTGAAGCTGCAATCTTCCCAATGTGTTTTGTGTCCACACTTCACACATCTTCAGTCTCTACAAGTGTCACTGGAAATGTCTTCTCAGAGGCCAGAACCAGGGAACAGTCCAGATGTTCTGCAGGGGTACAGCTTGGACAACCAATGCTTACTGCTAGCGGTTTCCATGTTGCTTGCAGAAGTGTGGAGGAGGAGTCTGCTGACATGTTTTACTTCAACACCTTCATCGATGTGTTTACATCAACACAGTAAGAATCATAAAATGTACAAATCACCTGTTTGTTCCTTCGTATTTTTAATATTCAGTCTCAAGCTGTGTGAATCACTGTAAATACTGTAAATAGTTGTTACTCATGAAAAATACATGAATGTGCCAATTTCTTTAAAATAAAATTGCATAATTTGGGAAAAATATCTAAAAAGTATAATCCACTATCAATTTATAGTGTACAGTTAAAATGTTAAATTGTTCAGGGTTTTTTGTTGTTGTTGTTTTTACTAGATATAGTAAATTACACTTGTTTTCCTTTCAATACAACTGAATCAATCCACAAATAAAAAATAAAAAAACCAGTACAGTATGCTGCTGTATGCTGTCTTAAAGACATAAAAACCTGGATGACCCTTAATTTTCTCCTTTTGAACATAGACAAGACTGAGGTTTTGGTTTTTGGACCTAAGCACCTTAGGAATGAATTTTTCAGTCTTTCTCCCTCCTTAGACGACATTAATCTGTCCTCCAGCTCTAATGTTAAAAATCTTGGGGTTATTTTTGATCAGGACATGTCTTTTATCCCCCACATTAAAAACGTTACTAGAACTGCCTTCTTCCACCCGCGTAATATCGCCAAAATTAGAAACATCTTATCTAAAAATGATGCAGAAAAACTGGTTCTTGCATTTGTCACGTCTAGACTGGACTATTGCAATGGTTTATTATCTGGATGTCCAAATACTTCTTTAAAATGTCTTCAGTTGATCCAAAATGTTGCTGCCAGAGTCTTAACTGGAGTTAGTAGGAGAGATCATATCTCTCCAGTTTTAGTTTCTCTCCATTGGCTCCCTGTCAAATCCAGAATAGAATTCAAAATCTTACTTCTAACCTACAAAGCTCTCAACAACCAAGCTCCATCTTATATTATAGATCTTATTGTTCCATATTTTTCTAACAGAGCACTTCGCTCTCAGACTGCAGGTTTACTTGTGGTTCCTAGAATTTACAAAAACAGAATGGGAGGCAGAACTTTCAGTTATCAGGCTCCTCTCTTGTGGAACCAACTCCCAATCTCTGTCAGTGAGGCTGACACATTATCCAGTTTTAAAACTAGGCATAAGACTTTCCTTTTTGCTAAATCCTATAGTTAGGGTCGGCTTGGGTTTCTTGAGCTGTCCCTTAGTTATGCTGCTATAGGCTTAGACTGCTGGAGGACAAACTGAGCATAATTTTCACTCTGTTACTGTCTTTACTTTCTCTTTACTCAACCTGTTTTGTATTTGTAATTTTTTTCTATCCTTAACGTGTTTTTTTTTTGTATTTCAGGTACACCTGGACCTATACCTGGAGTATGTGAATGTTTCTGTAAAGTGCCCTGAGACAATATTGTTGTGATTTGGCGCTATATAAATAAACTGAATTGAATTGCTCAAGTATGTTTTAATTGAAGAATGTTTGAAATAATTCAAAACCTTTACATAACTAATTACATAACACTAGAACTGTATGTAACAAGTATCCTGATACTCCCTCAACATACGGAATGACCACTGGTCTGGGTCTGGGTTCCTCCTTTTCACCTGATGGCTGACTGGAGTCCTGTTTGGGTTTCTTCTCTGCTTTCAGGAAGGCCCAGTTAGGATATCCACATTGCTCTAGAGCCTGTTTTGTGTAGGATTTCTCCTTCTGCCTGGCTCCTGAGTTAGTGGGGATGCTGTCTGCTCTGTGATAGAGAGTCCTGTTGACTCCTAACTTGTGCTCCAAAGGGTGATGGGAGTCAAACGGCAAATACTGGTCTGTGTGGGTGGGTTTGCAGTACACCTCAGTTTGCAAATGTCCTCTATCAGAGACTGAGACCTCACAGTCCAAGAAAGCAAACTTGCCATTTTTTACATCTTCTCGTGTGAACTTGATGTATTTATCCACAGAGTTGATGTGGTCAGTAAAATGTTGGACTTCCTGAGATTTAATTTTAACCCAACATATCTGAACCAATGACTTGGTGGTGTCCCTGAAAAGGACGTCAAGGCTGTCTTTTCTACCTCCTCAATGTACTAGTTGGCCACAATAGGAGAAACTGGAGACCCCATAGCACACCCAAGTTTCTGCCTATAATTTTGGCCCCCATATGTGAAGTAGGTCGACTGCAGGCACAGTTTCAAGAGTTGACACAGTTACTCTGTGAAAAGTGTGGTCCTACTGCTCAGGGTGGTGTCTGATTTTAATCTTAAACTGACCACCTCTACTGCATCATCAACACTCAATCAGACACCACTCTGAGCAGCAGGACCACGCTTTCCACAGAACAACTGTGTGAACTCTTGAAACTGTGCCTGCAGTCAACCTACTTCACATATGGGGAGCAATATTATAGGCAGAAACATGGGTGTGCTATGGGGTCTCCAGTTTCTCCTATTGTTGCCAACCTGTACATGGAGGAGGTAGAAAAGAGAGCCTTGATGTCCTTTTCAGGGACGCCACAAGTCATTGGTTCAGGTATGTTGACGACACCTGGGTTAAAATTAAATCTCAGTAAGTCCAACATTTTACTGACCACATCAACTCTGTGGATAAATACATCAAGTTCACACGAGAAGATGTAAAAAATGGCAAGTTGGCTTTCTTGGACTGTGAGGTCTCAGTCTCTGATAGAGGATATTTGCAAACCGAGGTGTACTGCAAACCCACCCACACAGACCAGTATTTGCAGTTTGACTCCCATCACCCTTTGGAGCACAAGTTAGGAGTCATCAGGACTCTGTATCACAGAGCAGACAGCATCCCCACTAACTCAGGAGCCAGGCAGAAGGAGAAATCCTACACAAAACAGGCTCAAGAGCAATGTGGATATCCTAACTGGGCCTTCCTGAAAGCAGAGAAGAAACCCAAACAGGACTCCAGTCAGCCATCAGGTGAAAAGGAGGAACCCAGACCCAGACCAGTGGTCATTCTGTATGTTGAGGGAGTATCAGAGAAACTGAGATGTTTATTTTCTAAACATAACGTCCCAGTGGCTTTTAAACCCCAAAATACATTACGGCAAAGACTGGTTCATCCCAAAGATCCAGTCCCCCGGCACAAACAGAGTAATATTGTGTATGCTGTTCAGTGTCAGGAGGGCTGTGATCAGTCTTACATCGGGGAAACTAAACAGCCACTGGCCAAAAGGATGGCCCAGCACAGAAGATCAACATCAGGCCAGGACTCTGCGGTCTACACTCATCTCCAGGCCAGCGGTCACTCTTTCAAGGATGAAGATGTTCACATCCTGGACAGAGAGGAACGATGGTTTGAGAGAGGAGTAAAGGAGGCCATCTTTGTGAAAAGAAATCGTCCATCATTAAACAGGGGTGGAGGCCTCCGGGTTCAACTGTCCCCCTTTTACAATGCTGTGATTGCTAGTATCACTCAGCCCTCTGTGAATAGTAAGCAGCCATCAGTGTGCTAATGATCCATTGTTAGGCTGATGGTCCTTCTTGAGCATGTGATCAGCTGGTTTTGGTTGTCAGCAGCAAACTGGTCGATCTACTCTGAGAAGGTGCTATTTAAGAGACTGAGCTGAAAACAGCACCTCAGAATGAGGAAGTCTCTTGGATGAGAGACGAAACGTTTCTATATTTTTTTGCTTTGTTTTTTGTTTTTTAATGTCCAGAGGACCAGATTGAACTTTTTTGGATTTTTCTACCTGGATTATTGAGCATGCATCAGGATATGTATGTAACATAGTTAAAATGGTTCAGGTTAAATCCTGCTAAAATGCACCATCTGCTGGTAAAAAGTTATATTTACATTCACCATAGAAAGAGCGGGGTATTATGGGTAATCGTCAGAGCCATGAGGATCACTGACGAGGTAACGTGTCTCTGCTATTTGATAAAGAAATATTTATGCATTTTATAGAACATGTTTATGGTCTTAGTTTTTGCATATTATTGAAATATGCTTAATGTAGGTCACGTTAGTTCAGCTATTCTATCGTTTTTGTCGTGTTTAAGAATGTTTAGTCCGTGAGAAAGTGTGGTGGAAAGTTCCCTCGCAGTAAAATTATGGTACCTCCTTGCAAGAGCTTGTTTATGCCAGAGACTGAACTTACCTCGATGCCCATTGTCTGAAATGCAGATGGCGAAATATAGAAAACTGATGCCAACTTGAGCAGCTTCTTATCATTCGTTTCAACACTGAGAGAAGCCATCAGATCAGATAGGTCACACTAGTATAAAGCTCCTAAGCAGCAATGGCTTCAACAAAATGGCATATCAACAGCACACAGTTTCACAAAAAAAAAAAAAAAAAAAAACATAACGTCAGCAATATCACTTCAGCTGTCGTACATGGAAAATAATTACAGTTCAGACATGCGATTCTTCACTCATGTGGGTGATACCATGGGGCAGCTGTGGCTGAGTGATTAGAGCAGTCGGTCTCCAATGCGAGAGTTGGGGGTTCGAATCCACCACATGCTGAAGTGTCCCTGGGCAAGGCACCGAACCCCTCATAGCCTCCGATGTGTGTCCCATCAGTGTATGAATGTGATAAAGCACCGATTAGTCTCTTTAGAATGATTTGTTCAATTAGCTTTGTAGCGATCTAATAGAGTGCTGTATGAATGGGTAAATGAGGCACAGATTGTAGTGTAAAGCACTTTTAGTATCTTGACATAAAATAGAAATGCGCTACATAACAACAGTCCATTTACCATAAATTAGTATTCTCCAACCAGTCTCGGCGCAAAAAAGTTCTTCTTGACAAGAACCAGATTTAGGAATTTGAACCAGATCACAGACAACAGGAAGGTTTAAAAGATTTGATAAACTGCTTCTGGTGGAGGTCTGAGTCCTTGGGCCAGCACAATCTGGAGAGACAGGAAGGTTAGTGTATTGGAGTTCAATGGCTTTGGTGTGACAGTTTCATTTATAAACACCAACCTTTATAAACAGATGAAGAATTTCCTTAGAAGAGTTGGTTTCTATGATGTCACAGTTGGAGAAGGTGAGCTGGTTTTGAGGCAGGACTTAGCATGAAGCAGTTAGGAGAGAGATCCAGAAGACAGGTCCAGGGAGACAGGCGAGGGTCGTGCACAGGTGATCAGAAATCCAAAACCAAACTTGAATCGTGATCCGGTAGACGTGGTCATTGTAGGTCATTACCATGAGCAGAGTAGATAATCCAAAGCAAGCAGTGGACGAGCAAGATGGGTAATCCGTAAAACAGGCATGAAGTCAGAACCAGGAAGACAAACGAAACTGGCACGGACGCTGGACATTTACTCACTGAGGCTTTCAGTAATCTGGGACTGAGGACTGTGAACAGGGAGCTTAAATAGGAGACTGAGCAGGTGTCATGCATGAGCCTGATTGCAGGCAGAGAGTGAGTGAGTGTGAGAAGTGACAGGAGCAGAGCATGACTAAGCAAAAAAAAAAAAGAAAGAGTAAACAGAAACATGACACTTCTCTTCCGTTTTCTCAGTTAGAATGCCAGAGTAACTGGCAATCAGTTAACAATTCAGTTAACAATTCAGTTAACTGAATTGTTAAAAAAGTATATATGAATTAGCTTAGTGTGTGTTTTGTATTAGAATTAGAAAAATTAGAAAGTTATTAATTTTGTTCTGTTACTTGAAAATTATTATGATTGAAATAATTGTTTGAAAAAGGGGCAGATATAATAAGATTTTTTCTTCTTTCTGCTGCCTTTCATTTTAAATCTTTTGTATCTTTTTTTATATTGTTATGGAATTGTTTTGTATTTTTTTTAAATGAATAAACTTTATACCATACCATACCATAGAGTACGTAAAACAAGAGGTTTTCTTTTTTTTAACTTCTGGTACTTTGAGACCTCTGTGTTACAACAGTACCACATGCTGACAAAAACAAGAACTACAACCAATAGGCCCTTTTCACAATGACTTCAGACAACTTCCTTTTGGACTCGATGATATGAATCATTACTTCTGGTGCCGGGTCTATTCTCCCTCGGGAGACCTGTCTGGAAACTTCACGGAATTTCATTCATTCAACCTTTTTTTTACAGAGGTTATATTACAAGATATAGCGCAAGGTAAGGTTAATAAAAACTGTATTTATGTGTTTGTTAGCTGTGGTAACGTTATTCATCACTGCAGCAACTTTAGCCACAGTAACTATATACAACATGGGCTGCCAGTGCTGTAACATTTAAAGGTTTACTAGCTATATTAACGTTAATAAAAACAGTATTTACGTGTTAGCTATGGTAACGTTATCCATCATTATCAATTTACCATTCTGTAACTGTGTAAGGAAACAGCCTCCAATTGGAAAGAAAGTTAGCTAGCAGCAACAGGTAGCTAAACTCTACACTGCTGCTGCCTGTCAGTGCTGTAACATTAAAATGTTTACTTTATCTATTAATGTAAAATCTCTGACTTCTTCCAACACTGTTGTTTAGAATAGCATTTTAAATATTTAATTAAAAACTATATGTCAAACCATTTCCATGTTCTGATGATTAATAATTTCTCTTTGTTTTCTTCTTGTGTCCATCTTTCTTATCAGCAGCTCATCTAACCAGCATGGCACAGTCATCAAGATGTTATTGCAGTGTGCCATGTTGTTCCAATAATAAACAAAAAAACACCATATTTGAGTTTCCACAATTTTCCCGTGGACAAAGAAATACGTTCCCGTTGGGTGAGAGCGATCAAGAGAGATGAAAGACCAACTTTTAAAATTCTTCGTGGGAGCACCCATGCTGTCTGCACTTTGCCCCAGAAGATCTAAATTCATCAGCCAGTGAAAGAACCAGGATCGGACAAGGAGCGGTGCCATCTAGATTTCACTGGAACGATTGGGTTAAATAGAGGGTGGATAGTGCTGAACATTTTTAAAAATAAACAAAAATGTGTCATGACCATGAAGTGTCTGATTTCCCACCTCTAGGGAGATGCTCACAAGCTCGTGAGTCAGTTTACCTGTGATCAAGAAAGTGTCTCGTGCTGCTGGCCAGGATGACTCCCAGGAGATGCTTGACCCCGGGAACTGTACAGAGGAGACATTGCCTGCAGGTGCAGTGGCAAAAGATCACAACTCCAGTGGCAAAAGATCACAACTCTGCCTGCCATCCTTCTCTGGGTTAGTATTTCAGAAAATGTCTTGTAGAAAAAAAAAATATGGCAGTGAATATATACTTTATGGACAATATTGCATATTTTGTGTTTTCCCCTTTGAAAAAAATACATATCTTCACCTCAGAACTGTCAAGGCAGTAACGAGTAAGTAATAGGAGAAATGCTGTAATACAAAAGATATTTGATAATTGAACAGGAAATTTATGAGTGGATAAGTGATGTCTATTAAGATTTATATTTTCTTTTCTCTTAGGTCAACTGGATGATGCTGCATGGAGAATTCAAGAATTGCAGACACAAGTTTTGTTCCTAGAAATGGAAATCCAGCAGCTGACAATTAAGAAGTGCCCTCCTGTGTGTTTGTGTGTGTGTGTGTGTGTGTGTGTGTGTGTGTGTATGTATATACTGTAGACTGGTTTGTCTCCTTTTTGATCTTCTTCTTCTTCTTCTTTGAGGTTTATTGGCGGTTGGCAAACAGCAAAATTGGTAAATTACCACCACCGACTGGTAAGGAGTGTGGACCAAAACGTCACAAAGATTAAATTCTCTTAAATAATTGTGTTAATTTGAGATAACAAAAGATTATTTGATACATTTTACTATTCGAGTTATTTCTGAATAAATCAATTAATTCTAGTTTTATTTTAATTTTATTTAAATTTTGAATCAACTGTTGTCTTTCTTCCTCATACGTTTTGCAGTGTAACATTACATGCTCTATTGTCTCATCTGCTTCACAGTATTCACATTTACCAGTGTAGTGTTTCCCTAAAATAAAGAGTACTGTTTAACCCAGTATGCCCAAATCTGAGACGAGAAATAATTGTCTCTTCTCTCCTCGTCCTCCCTGTACTTCTCATTTCTCCAGTTTTCTTTTGGATTTTATAGAACCATCGTCATTTCTTTTCTTCCTCCCATATCTTTTGCCATTTATCCTTCATTTTCTGTTTTATTAAAAGTTTTATTTCTGTTTTACTAAAATTAACTACTAAATCCATTGATGGATTTCTAGTGGCTTCCTTTGCAGCTTTATCTGCCATTTCATTTCCTGTAACACCATAATGAGCTGGTATCCATAAAAAATTATCATTAGACCCATCATATTTATTCTGTATAGTGTCTGTTGAATTTCTATTAAAATATCTGGCTGCTTTCTGAATGGTTATATTGTAAACTGACTAATGATGAACTGGAGTCTGAATAAATCACTGATCTCAATGGTCTTGTTTCTTCAACCCACTGAATGGCTAATAATATTGCGAGCATTTCCCCTGTGTACACTGAAAGTCCATCATTACTTCTTTTTCTAACTTTGATGTTGAACTCCAGAACAATGAAGGCTACACCTACTTTATTTACCAAGTTCTTGGAAGCATCTGTGTACATTTGAACATAGCTGTAATATGTATCGATATGGTTCTGTACCGTATTTGAATTTAAAATGAATCCATTATTCTCATTTCTTTTTTCAATAATGTAAAATCTACCATGGCATCTGGAAGTATCCAAGGTGGTATTACTGGTAATGGAGTTGTTTGACATATTGATCTGATCTATTTTGAGTTCTGTTGTTTTCTTATTCACAGTCCAACCAAAATTTCTAATATCTTTTACTTCTTTTTCCCAGCAAGGTTTAACTGTCTCTTGTGTTGGATGATCCGGTCCATGACCTCTCAGATTAGCCCAGTAATTTAGTGTTAGTTGTTCTCTTCTAATTTTGAGTGGTATTTCTCCCATTTCTACCAGTAGTGATGTTGTTGGGGTACCATACCATACCATACCACTTTATTTATAAAGCACTTAAAACAGCTACAAGGCCAACCAAAGTGCTGTACAGACAAAACAACAGGTAACACACAAAGCAAAATACAAAATGAAGTAAATCATAAATATAGACATAAAAACGATGCAGATAATGACGTCAAACCAGTGTGGAACATACAGGATCAAAACACAGATCATCTGGTGTTGAAAGCTACTGAATAGTAGTGAGTTTTTAAACGGGACTTGAAAACCGAGAGGGAGGGGGCCTGTCTGACAAACAGAGGTAACTCATTCCAGAGTCTTGGTCCTGCTACAGAGAAGGCCCTGTCACCTCTGCGCTTAAGAAGAGTTCCTGGAACTGTGAGGAGCAACTGGTCCGCTGACCTCAGGGAACGTGGTGGGACATACGGTTGTAGCAGATCAGAGGGGGGGCTGTTCAGTGATTTGTAGACATACATGAGTATTTTGAACTGGATTTGAAAGTGAACCGGTAACCAGTGCAGTGAGGCCAAAACTGGTGTAATGTGCTCTCTTTTGCCTGTACTGGTTAAAAATCGGGCTGCTGCATTCTGGACCAGTTGTAATCGTGCAATGGAGGTCTGACTGATACCAAACAGGAGCGAATTGCAGTAATCAAGCCTAGATGTAATGAATGCATGTATTACTGTCTCCAGGTTATTTTTGGACAATATGGGCTTCAGTTTAGACAGCCGCCTCAGTTGGAAGAAGCATGATTTAACAATCATGTTTACATGATTGTTAAGCTTCAGGGAAGGGTCCATGATCACGCCCAGATTAGTGACTCTTTGTTTTTCTGACAGCGTTAGAGCAGAGAGGTCGATACAGTGGTTTGTGATCGTGTCGTAGGGAGGGAACAACATGACTTCAGACTTCTTTTCATTGAAACTCAAGAAATTTAAAGCCATCCAGTCCCTGATGTCAGCCAGGCAGTTGAGCAGCGGTTGAATAGAGCATGTACCATTGTGTCTTAGGGGGAAGTAAATTTGACAGTCATTGGCATAGAAGTGGAAGGGCATGTTGTGTTTCCGGAAAATAGCACCAAGCGGCAGCAAGTATAAAGAGAATAGGAGGGGACCCAGGATGGACCCCTGCGGAACCCCCCATTTAAGCTCTGCCTCTGCGGAACTAAAATCCTTGATGGAGACACAAAAGGATCTGTCAGCAAGGTAAGATCTGAACCAATTGAGGGCTGATCCTGTGACGCCCACCCACTGTTCCAACCTAGCAATGAGGATCTCATGGTCGATGGTGTCAAAGGCGGCTGTGAGGTCCAACAGGACAAGCAGCACAGAATCACCGGTATCTGTGAATCTGAAGATATCCTTAAAGACCTTCAGCAGGGCAGTTTCAGTGCTGTGGAGAGGTTTAAAGTCAGATTGGAAAAGCTCTAAGATGGCGTGATCCTCCAGGAAGCACTTCAACTGGGACTCAACTATTTTCTCTAGTACTTTAGAAACAAATGGGAGTTTGGAGACTGGCTGGTAGTTGGAAACGACTGAGGGGTCAAGGTTTGGTTTTTTTCAGGAGAGGCTGGATGGCAGCATGTTTAAAGGATTTTGGCACCATGCCAGTGGATAAACTACTATTTACTATATCAAGAATGGACCGACCTAGACTTGGACAAACCTCCTTTAGTAGTCGAGGGGGGACCACATCAATGGGGGGAAGCAGAAGGTTTCAAGCTGCACATGACCTGCTCTAGAGAAGATAGAGTGGTCGGTTCAAAATGGTCAAAAGGAGATACAGATTGAGGTGGGATGGATGGGTCATGAGTTGGAGGGGAAATGAGAGCCCTGGTGGTCACAATTTTTTCCAAAAAGAAATGTAAGAAGTTGTCGCACAGCTCAGTTGAGGCTTCCAGAGGTGATGGTTCAGTGAGGTGGAGAACAGAGTTTAGGGTGGAGAAGAGGACACGTGGGTTGTGAGAGTTTGAGGTAATTATATCAGAGAAGTATTTGGATTTAGCAGCTTTCACTGCTTTGTGATAACGGCGCCAACTCTCTTTAAGTATTTGAAAAGAGACCTGCAGCCTGTCTTTCTTCCACTTTCGCTCCGCCCTCCTACATTGCTACCTAACGGCCTTGGTGACGTCACTCAGCCAAGGTTCTGCTCTCAGTTTTGATTTTCTAGTTTTAACAGGCGCAACATGATTCAGAGTCTTTAAGCAGACAGAGTTGAACTGGGATGTCAGCTCCTCAGTGGTGGTGAGAAACACTGGGGCCTGAATGATCATTTCAGAGTTATAAACATCTGTGAAACGTGCGGCAGTGAAGTGGTTAATGGTCCGGGTCTTACGTGCAAGAATGCACGGCTTAGGAGTTAGATGGGGGAGGGTGAACTCAAACTGGACTGGCATGTGGTCTGAAAAAACATCACCAATAACAAGATTACTAACAGTCGCATCATGAGTTAAAACAAGGTCCAGTGTATGTCCACGCTCTTGGGTGGGACCGTTTACATGCTGCCTTACATTAAATGAGTCCAATAGATCTAAAAAGTCCTTAACCAAGGGCTTCTCAGGACAGCACACGTGCAAATTAAAGTCCCCAATAATGAAAACATGCTCATATTTTGGTGTGATTTCAGCCAAGAAGTCAGAAAACTCATTTGTGAAATCCTTAGATTGAGGTGGGCGGTAGACGAGTGCAAATAAAGTCTGAGGTGAATGTCCGAGTTCAAAGACGCTCAGCTCAAAGCTGGCGCAGGAAACTGGGATGGGCAGTTGTTTAAAGTCAAAAGTTGATTCGAATATTGTTAATAATCCACCACCGTGCCGGCCTGATGGTAGCGGGGCGTTAAAATACAAACAGTTCGGTGGCAATAATTCCGTCAAGGCGCTGGACTCACCCGGAGACATCCAAGTCTCTGTGATGCACAGAAAGTCCAAATTGTGCTCTTGAAAGTAGTCCCTGAGGATAAAAGTTTTGTTGGAAACAGATCTTGCGTTGACCAAACACATCTGGATATTGTCCGAAGTGGAGCTAGCAGCGGTGGAGTTAGCACGCGCTAATGGCCGCAGGTTTTCAATAACAGCCCCTTCAGGTCGGTCCGAGCTGCGCACCGGCTGACAACTCACGTTGGTTACCTGATCCGGGCACACAGGAGAGGAAGATGCAGCACGCAGAGCTTTCAGCTTCACCAGCTGACCAGCACGTTTTCCACGGTGTCTGAAGCGATATCTCCAGGCAGGGAGGTGAGGTGAGCAGCGAAGGTAACCTGGCACGTCTGCCAGCAGGGGGGGAGGAGGGGGGGGGTCCAGAGGTACGCTGATAATGGTCCAAATAAGCAACTTCAGTGACAGAAAAACGAAGATCAAAAAGTTGTTGTCTGTCATACACCAGCAGAGAGTTGATGTCACAGATGTGAAATGCAAAAACCAAAAATAATCCGAACACCATCAGCAGAGGTGGATTGCAAGCCATGTACACGGGCGCCATCTTACCAGAAGTCGTAGTTCTAATTGCACCTGTACACAGTCTTAATGCTTGATATTGATTACTATCTAACTTTTGTAACGTTGTATCTGCTGCTGAATTATAAACAATGCTTTCATAGTCTAGCACTGATCGAATTAATCCTGTATATATAGCCTTAAATACTTTCCTATCTACCCCCCAGTCACTTCCAGTTAAACACCTCATGATATTTAACACCTTCTTGCTTTTATCTAAAACTTTCTGTATGTGTATATTCCATGTAATGTGGACAGAAGCCCTTGAAATAAAGTTGAAACGCGAGACAGAGGACCGCAAAGCAACACGTGAGGAGTATCTATAACTCATGGCACAGTTTCAATTTGAAAAGGAGACCTGGGAGAATGAATTGCAACGTGAGAAAGAGCTCTCACAAGTTCAGTTGTTGTTACAAGCAGACTCATATGAGGAAAAGCTACGTGAAGGAGGGTTAAAGTACCAAGCACTGTGTTCAGACTATGATGTTCTGCACCAACAGTTGCAGCTAACATCAAAATCTCTGGACGAGTGCATATTGGAAAAAGCGGCATTAGTCCAACAAGGCGTGCGTTTACAAAGTGAGTGTCATACATCACGTGAACGGTTAACAGCCTGTGAGGCAAACTTGCTGCAGCCACAAATAAAATCTCTGACAAGGGGAAAAGATGTCTGGAACTCAAAGACAAACAGGGTCAGAGTCCAGGTCAACCATCACAACCTCAGAGGGATTTTGTTGTACCTCCTACACAAAATCTCCTTATGCCACCTCCACGTGATTCTGGTGAACCACCTCCATGTGATTATTTTGTTCCGCCTCCACCAAACCCTCATCCTCCGCTCTCAATAGCGGTATTGCAAAAAATAGCGAAATATGTCCAACGCTTCGAGCCAGGGCCGTTGGGTTCGACCGACACTAAGGCCTATCTGCAAGACCTTGACTTCCAATTAGGAAGCTATCCCAACGCTACAGTTGAGGATAAAATAGGTTTGATCAGGCTCACTTCAGCCAGGACGGTGTTTTCCTTTATAGAGCGTCAACCTGATGCCACAAGAAAGGATTACTGCCTGTTATGTGCTTTTCTAATCAAAGATTATACCCCTTGCGCGGGACCTGGCGGTTACCCAGCCGCCGACAAGGTCATGCAAGGTAAGAATGAGCACCCAAGGGCATATTATTCCAGAATTTTGCAGGCTTATTTTGGTTACAGGAATGAAACTGGCATGGAGGAGGAGGAGGCGTTTAAGTTCGCTTTCAGCAAAAATCTCCACCCTGACATAAGGACGTCAGTGCAGATGATGGCTAATTTCAAAGAAAAAGCCTTCAGTGAGATAAAAAATTGTGCTGTGAATGTCTTTGAGGCCCGTTCACAGGCCAAAACACCCATTGAAGTGTTCCCAGGTGACAGGATTCCTTCCCAGTCATTAGAATTGGAAGGGACGAGAGCTTCAGCTCCCCCTCACAAGAAAGGCGAGTGGAAACGAGATTTCCCATCTGCCAAACCACAACAGGTGAGTGCCCCCTGGTTCAGACGAGATCCTAAATGGTTTCCCAAGAAACCAGAGGATGAACGAATGTACCAGAAGGGGGGCGCACGTCCTAAGAGTAAGAAGTATGGCACCCAAGGTAACCCATACAACCAGGGATCCCACCAGGAACCCCAGAGGAGGGGGCCTGCTCACCCTCCACGTCGGCATGAACAGCCTGAGACGAAAAAGAAACAGCAGCGGGTCCAGAAGGAGAGCCTCTCACCTCTGAGCTCGGACGAGACAGAGAGTGTGCGTCGGTTCTTGGAAATGTTGAAAGGTATTGCCACAGACAAACAACCTGACGTGTTGTGTGGCAATATCATTGCTAATGAGAGCCCCTCATCAGAAAAAGGGGGGGTACACTCACACGTCACCGACGGTGACCCATCACAAACTGAAACCTCAGAAACAGCAACAGCTGTGCTAACGGTTCAGACAAATCAAGGTGACACAAACAACAACATTGCCGCTGTCACGGACAGCCACCAGGACCTTGTTGTTACAAACAATGAGAGCCCCTCAACACATAGAGAGCGGGTGATCTCATACATCAATGACGGAGGCCCGTCAAAAACCGAACTCTCAGGAGCAGCAGCGACTGCACCAACGGTTCGGATAAACCGGGATTACACAGGCAAAAGTAAACGTAAGAAGAAACGTTGGCCAAAACCTACAAGGTTCCTGTGTAACCTTATCAGAAAGGGGGTCGCTAAAAAAGCTTACCTGTCGATCACACTTGAAGGGGTCCTCACACATGAAGCCCTACTGGACGGTGGAGCCGACATAACTATTATGTCAGCCAAACTGTTCGAGGAGCTCAGGGCCGCCGCTAACGGTGTTCACAGGGAAATACCTCTCATAGAACGTGCTATAGAATTACAGGGCCTCGCAGAGACGAGGACAACCCTAATAGCTATAGCTATGGTTCACATGCAGGTTGGCGAGATGACACTATACCACCCGGTACATGTGTCTACGGTTGACTCATTCCCATTTTTGGTTGGCCAGGATTTTATAAATCGCTTTGAGGCGATTATAGATTATGGTGAACAGACAATGTGGGCCGGAGTGAGCATACCCCTGCCAATACTCATGCCTCCTGAGGCGGTCACAGACTGCCCAACAGCAGGTACCGCAGAAGGCACCGAGGACTTCTCAGCAGAGAACACAGTCCCGGTAAGTAAGCCTTTAAAAGCATGTGAAACCGAAGAGACCCAACCGGTGGACCCAACTCTGACCGAACATGAAAGCCTCTGCGAGCTGAGACAGTCAGAGCCCACTGGATACTACCTACTGTTCGTAGTTAAAAGTGTAGAGATCCAAGGATCCCACACCGACGATGCTGTACTGTCGCTGTGGACAGATAAATCAGCTATTAACCAAGCTTTCTACGAAACATTGGTTAAAAAACATTTGGGTCCAGTTCTGATAGAGAAAGCTTTCCGCTTTCCATTGTATCCCAACAGTTCATGAGTGATGACTGCGAAAGGAGTCATTATCCTGAAACTGATCTGGAACCAATGGGAACTGGTCCACCCTTTCCTCGTGGTCCCAGACTTACCACATGCAACCTACATAGGCTCTGACATCTTGGTAAGATTAGGTGTCCGAGTGGACACCAGCCACAATGTACTGTGGTCACTAAAACCAGCCACAAAGGATCCTCCTGTGCTAGACACAGCAAACCTTACGGCTGGACAGACTATTCCAGAGGTCTGCCAGGAATGTACACAAGATGTACCAGCCACCCAACCGCCAGCTGCGGAAAAACCCTCAGTAAGTGGGGACCCAAATCACCACTACTTTGATAGCAATATCTGCAAAAATATGACAATACTGTGCGTGGATGGATGCTCATTCCACCACGAACAAACCTGCAAATCAGGTGTTGGAGGGATCCTCCTCCAGGACCAAGAAGAGGTCACTTTTAGCTATAAAATAGGCTCTCAGTCTTCTCAGTACGCTGAGATAGCAGGAATCTTAATAGCTATCCAGATGGCAGTAGAACGCTCCATCCAAACGCTAGTCATCTGCACGGACTCTAATTAAGCTCGACTTAGTTTCTTGTGTCATCTCGCTCTGTGGAAACAGAACGGCTTTCTCACAAGCAACAAGAAAGTGGTCAAACACAAAGAGCTTTTCATGGCATGTGATCACTTGGTGACATCACATGACCTACTGGTCTACTGGAAGAAGGTTCCAGGACATTCAAGAGTCCTAGGCGATGACAAGTGTTATAATGACCTTGCAGACTTCCTAGCCAAGGACGGAGCCGTGGACGGCCCTCCGTGATCCTTTGACCCCTCCTGGCTGCTCGCAACTCTGTCAATACAACCTACAGCCGAGGTAATGGCAGTCACACGTGCACAGTCTGCAGCCAAACCGGCTGACAATACAGTCTCTGTACAACCCGTGCTGACTGACCCAGACATCATCCAACTTCAGAAGTTGGATCCTGCGATAAACTCGATGATACTGTACTTGACTGACCCAGACAAAAGCACTCCGTCCGAAATCGACCTGGATTCCAATTCAGACCTTAAAGTCCTCTTTCAGCTGCGCAAACAGCTAAAACTAATCAATGGCATCCTGACTTTTGCTCATGGACCGACGTCCTCACCCGTGTTCGTGGTCCCCCATGACCACAGGGGGGTGATGTTAGTTCACGCGCATGACCTCCCGTCCGCAGGACACAAGGGAGATAACGCCACGCTGAAAGCATTAAAACAAGTTGCTAATTGGCCTGGAATGACAAAGGATGTCAAGGACTACATAAAAGGGTGCCTGGTCTGTGGCCAGTTTCAGCCATCCAGACCACTCCACAGAGCACCACTGCAAAGTAGAGGCATTGCATTCCCATGGTCTGACCTCCAGATCGACTGGGTTGGACCACTTACTAAGAGCACTAGAGGAAATAAATATTTTCTCACGGTAACTTGCGCATTTACCAAATGAGTAGAGTGCCTACCAGCTCCTAACGACACAGCACAAACAACTGCTATGTTACTAATGAATCATGTATTTTCAAGGTTTGGACTTCCCCTCAGGGTGAACTCAGACCAAGGTACACACTTCACAGCTGAAGTGATGAAAGAACTGTGGAAGATGCTAGGCATCAAAGTCAACTTCCATGTTGGCTACCACCCACAAGCCTCAGGCCAAGTGGAGAGAGCAAACAGAACTGTGGTAAGTATTTTGAAGAAATACGTAGCCGCAACCCACAAGGACTGGGACGTGAAACTCCCTCTGGTCCTCATGGCCATAAGGGCCACTCCACACACATCGACTGGCATCTCTCCCTTCGAGATGATGACGGGTCGACAAACGACTCTCCCTCTACACCTGTTGTACCAACCAGGCGATGCCGCCATGGCAACAGCCTACACCACACAACAATTCATTCAACCTTTATTTAGACAGATAAATCCCATTGACATTGACACAATACATGAATGACTTGTAAAAACACCTTTGCTTTTGCCTAGAGAAATCTGGGAAAATCCGCTGAAGGACGAAAGGCGTACTATGACCAAAAGGCCTCTCACGAGGAACTCCAAGTGGGAGATAGGGTCTGGTACTACACGTTCGCCCCCAAAACCGGGAAAGGAGAGTCTGGGACTGGAACTCTCGCCCGCAAACTGATGCCCAGGTGGACTGGACCCCACCTGATAACAGACAAACTGTCTCCAGTTGTCTACCAGATCAAAATCAGCAAAGGCCAAAAAGAGCCAATTGTTAAATAGGTACATCAAAACCAGGTCAAACTACACAAGGCGTTCAATAACTCCACAGGAGACAAAGATCTCACAAACTCAGAACTTGTGGGAAAAAGGGTCGTCCAAGCAGAAACTAAATAAGTCTAAGTTTAATTAAGTGTTAAGATAACAACTCAGATGCGATAACGTGATCGAATCTGACAATCAGAGTGAGTGATGCAGTGAAATGTTGTTTTCTAGTTGCTTAATCACTACTTTTGTCGATGTTGAAACGTTGTTTTCTAGTTGCTTAATCACTACTGTTGTCAATGTTGAGACATTGTTTATTTGGTTTGGTATTGTTTCTGAACACCCCCAGCAAGAATGAAATGTGTGTGTGCTTCAGTTAGAGACTATGAGGACTTTAACTACGCCAACATGCAGTTCATTTGTTAAACTTCAATCTTTGAGGAGTCAATGTAGATTAATGCTACCTTAAGTACCATAACCTACATTGGTCTAACGATTCTCAAGCCGAACCTACTCGAACAATCCTATTCCCGGGGGGGGGGGGGGGGGGGTGTCTAGCTAATCCTTAAATTGAGTCTTGCCATAGACTTCATAAATATTTAGGGGGAAACCAAAAACCCAAAACTCAAGTCGTTCATCTAAAGGGACAACAGACAATTGAACCAAACTATATTTTGCCATGTAAATCTAACTTAAACCAAGTTAGGAATGGAAGAATAGTTTGGAATGCCATTCTATAGGTATAAATCCCTATATATAATTTTTCAGCATGACCCACCCTTTAATTGGTACCTGTAGCTGATCTAAATCATGATAGCTTACACACCAGGTGCACATAGGTTAAGGTCTTATGTAAAATCCCACTCATAAGCCCAACTAAAAGCACATAAATGCATGAACACATAGAACCAGAATGGCATCCACTGGGAACCACCAGCAGCAACCTTCACTGAAGGGACCTACAACTCCAACGTGGGTCTCCAAACTACATCCAGTGGTCGCCTCTTCAGTTCAATCGAGGGAACCTCTCTACATGCTGATCAATCAACACCTCCAATCGTTGTGGATTAATCGTTGTGGATTATATGGCTTTTTCCAATGGATTACAGACTTTGTTTCCAAGGGGTTAAATCGTTGCTGCAATGGAATTACCAACAACATTATGGAATTACCAAAACCGTTGTGGGATTACGTTCTTTGACTTTTGTTTTCCTCTTGCTGGATTACATCAAGAACAAGGACATTCGGAGGTATAAGTTCATGTTGGAATTCATCCCCATGGACAGGCGATGATTTCCAAAGGGGGGACTGTAGTGAACTAGACCTCCGACATCAATCTGTCTCTGAAGACCTTCAGGGGACAGGAACTGTTATTTCATTTATTTGAATCCAGAAATACACATTATCTTATCAAGAGACTATTTAATTGTATCCTGAATTAATCAATTGAAAGAACACTCTTCTTTTTATATTATCATTACTATTTTATAATATCTTGATAATCAAAAGTGTGTTTATTTCATACCATTTCTAATGTTGAAGTGAACCACTCATTTAAATCAACTGTGAAACAGTATTAATGATTTTTAAACCTCATTAGACTTCATCAATCATACAATTAAATGTCTATTTACGAAGTAAGTGTGCATTTTAGTCTTCTGTCTGAATGAGGAGTAGTGGGTTTGAGGTCGAAAGTCAGAGACAAGTTATGAGAACGAAGTGCCTTGTTTTTAAAACTCTCAGACAGTAAATAAGAACTGGCTGGTACCTGCTGTCTCTCACTTCTTCAAAAAATATTTTTCTGTCTGTACTAACCGTTCTTAAAAACATTTCTGCTGTCTGCTGACTTCTAATAACCCTCTGACATCACTAAAACTACACCCCTGCTGGTTGTTTCAACCAATCAGGAAGTACCAAGTGGCAGGAAGTGGATACCCTTTAAAAGTCAACACTTCTTGGAACTATTCAGTCTTCTCAGTCTTCTGAGTCTTTCCAGTCTTTGAAACTTTCAGTCAAAGTTGAGACTCAGTCTGATGGAGTCTTACAGCTGAACTAAATAGCTGATGGATTGGACCATGTGCCAAGGGTCCCTCCATTTCAGCGGAGTCCCAGCTGCCGCGCTGTGACTCACCCCGAGCATTAAATGCTCTCAACTTCGAAGGAAGCTTATTCTGTTGATCGGAGCATATGGAACTACTTCTAAAGATTCTCAGCCACCCTGACCGGAGACGCTGAAAAGGTAGCATGCCAATGGACCTCTGTTCCGGAGTTGATGTATCCTCTGCTCAGGTAACAAGTTGTTGCACATCCTGAGTGTACCACGGGCTGAGCTGGTGTCGGAGGAAGGGTGCCATTTTCTGGTCAACACATGTTCCTTCATCCATCTAAACCTCCTCTTTAAAGCTTTAAACCTCTTTACTGTAGGGATCTGCACCTGCCCTGCTCTGTGCAGATAGTTAATGACTCTCAGGTGCTACGTATTGGGTTTAATTAGAGACTCCCCTTTATATACCGTGCTCTCCTGCATCTTAGGCAGGGGAGCATTAGGTGCTTAAGCTGTATCTTCATGGTTGTCTCTTAGTGCCTTGGTATTTCATGTTTCTCCTACGAATGTAAGTAGTATCGCTGCCCCGACAGCATTATTTGTTATTGTTGCCTTTTTATGATTAAAACGCCTTTTTGTGACCTTGTTGGAGTCCTGCTTGCATTTGGGTCTCAACCACCCCCCGATCGTGACAGAATGCTCCCCTCATCAAAGAGACCCAGCAAGCAGCTCCACTTTTTTGAGTGTTTTTCAAATAACACAGAAAGAACACTGCATCGAGAGAAAAGAGAGTGGGACAGGAAATCGCCTCACTCTTACCTGGCACACTCCATGATGGCTTCCACGCCCTCAAGGTTTCCTGCTCCGCCACCAGTGGACTTCACTGCTGCAGCCCCTGTGGTCGCTTCCAAGCCTACCACAGTCTCCGTAGTTTTTAAAGCTCCTGCAGTCTCTGATGAGTCCACGCCCCCGGAGGGTCCCATGTCCTCAGTTGTTCCTCTGTCGGCGGCTACTCTACACCTCCAGTGACTCCTATGCCAGCCGCTACTGCTGCTACTCCTGAGGTCACCACATCAGCTGCTGCTGCTCCTCTACTGGTTCCTGCCTCCGCCGCTGCTGTCGCCTCTGAGGTCACCACGTCAGCCGCTGCTGCCTCTCTTCTGGTTCCTGTTGTTGCACGCAGCCCCCGAGGTGGATCTCACTTCTCCTGTTCCGAGGGGGTCCCGGCGGACGCTCCTCACTTTTCCTGTTCTAAGGGGGTTCCAGCGGACGCTCCTCACTTCTCCTGCTCCGAGGGGGTCCCGGCGGACGCTCCTCACTTCTCCTGTTCCGAGGG
>NC_056519.1:27979432-27981814 GCF_014905685.2 Nematolebias whitei
TTCTCCTGTTCCGAGGGGGTCCCGGCGGACGCTCCTCACTTCTCCTGCTCCGAGGGGGTCCCGGCGGATGCTCCTCACCTCTCCTGCTCCGTGGGGTTCCAGACGGACTCCGCTCCTGCTCCTAGATTGTTTGATTTTGGTGCCCTCCAACCTTTAGTTTTTTCCCCCGCCACCCACCCAAGTTGGGTTGGGGTATTTTAGAACGTCAGGTGCCGTTCATTAGAGAGGGGGATACTGTAGGGATCTGCACCTGCCCTGCTCTGTGCAGATAGTTAATGACTCTCAGGTGCTACGTATTGGGTTTAATTAGAGACTCCCCTTTATATACTGTGCTCTCCTGCATCTCAGGCAGGGGAGCATTAGGTGCTTAAGCTGCATCTTCACGGTCGTCTCCTAGTGCCTTGGTATTTCATGTTTCTCCTACGAATGTAAGTAGTATCGCTGCCCCGACAGCATTATTTGTTATTGTTGCCTTTTTGTGATTAAAACGCCTTTTTTGTGACCTTGTTGGAGTCCTGCTTGCATTTGGGTCTCAACCACCCCCCGATCGTGACATTTACTCCTTCTCTTTAAACTTATATTCGCCAGTAAATCAAGCTAGATGCCTTCAGAGATGAATTATTCTCCATCAATAATCTTCTGTTGTCTTGTTTAGTAAATCTTGCTAAGTTTATTACTCAGAAACAGATCAGCCAATCAATGTGTACATGTTTGATGTTAAATTTTGATTCTGTTAAATAAATGACCGCATTTATTGTGATGGGTCAAAGAAAAATGGCATCTCATGTCACTAATTAAAACTCCACTCTCAAGTTATCTTGGTCACATGGAAGAAATTTAACTCGAAAAAGAAAGAATCTGTTGTAATTAAACAATATTCTTTGTGCTTGAACTAGCTTAAAGAATAATTAATTAGTAGTATGTTACAGCGAAAGCAGTCCTTACATCACTACACCTCTCATCAAACCAGACCCCAAGAAATTTAAATTGCTTCACTTTTTCTAGTTCTGGGTATATAACTTTAGTTTAATATCATCTCCAATTTTTTTCCTCGTAAACAACATTGTCTGTCTTTTCTACTGAAAATTTAAAGCCCCACTTGTATGACCATTTTTCAACTTTAGAAATAGCTTCTTGCATTTTTCTTGTAATAAACTCTAAGTTCCTTCCTCTCTTCCACATTGCTTCATCATCAGCAAAAAGAGAAAAATCCATCCCAGTATCTACATTTTGAAACACATCATTTATCATTATTGTAAACAATATAGGACTTATTATACTCCCTTGTGGAGTTCCGTTTTCGACAATGTGTTTCTCAGAATAATGGTTTCCTATCCTTACTTGTATTTGTCTCCTGGTAAGAAAATCTTTTATCCATCTGTACAGCCGTCCTGTAATGCCTATATTTCTAATTTTAATTAATAAACCTTCTTTCCACATCATATCATACGCTTTTTCAATATCAAAAAACACTGCTACTCTCTTTTTTAACTTGGGCCTTTCTGATTTCAAATTCCAAACTTAAAACTGAATCCATGGTGTTTCTACCTCTCCTAAAACCACTTTGATATTGTGACATATATCCTTTTGATTCTATATAGTATATCAACCTGTCATTAATCATTTTCTCCATTATTTTGCATATATTAGACCAGGGGTGCCCAACCTTTTTTGAACCAAGAGCTACTTTTGAAGTCGGCAATTTGCAGAGAGCTACTCGTACAGTCTCATTATCAACAAACATAATTTTTCATCAATCCCTACTCCTCACTTCTTTAAAGTAAATAAAACAGAACGTGATGTGTCTATAGGAGACAACTTTTTATGAGGAGGCCAGGGTCTCATAAGCTGGGCAGTATGAGGTGGTTGCGAGGCGCAGGCAGGTCTCCAGATGATCATCATTCATTGTGGATCTGTTTTTGGACTTGATGATTTTCATGTGTGAAAAAGCAGACTCACACAGGTAGGTAGATCCAAAAAGTGCTGTTAAGTTCAAAGCACATCTTCGGATGTTAGGATACTTTTCTTCTGACAGCAGACTCCAGAACTCTCCATCCACGCCAGGTGATGCTCTGGATTTGATCCCAATGTCATTTTGCAGAGTCAACACCTCATTTTCAACACCAGAGCTGTCCAGCTGAAACACGGACACCAATTTGGACACAATGTCATCCACATCAACATTTCCAAAAGGATAACACATGTAGCTGGTAACAGGCTCGATAGAGGAAAAGTCAGTAAATCGTCTCTCGAATTCTGCTGAGATGCTCTGAACCTGCTTAGAATAGTGTGCACTGTCCAGTTGTGGGACCTCTTTCCCTTGGCGCTGTAGCTCTGCCTCCATGTGTGGGAAGTTTCGCAGGTCCCTGCGTTGCAGCCGAC
>NC_056519.1:27981914-28011471 GCF_014905685.2 Nematolebias whitei
TCAAACGATCAACAAGATGTAACTGGATACAGCCCCAGGACGGAACCCCTGAGTGGCACTGCGATTGGATATGTCGACCGTTGATTGGATTAAAGCATCAAGGCTACTGGGACCGAGAGGTAATTCTTCCGGCCCCACCTAAAAACGACAGCTGCCAGGCAATTCTCCCTCGTCGAGAGTTCTGGGGCGACATTCACTTAGATTGTGACCGAATCCCCCCTCTTATTCAAAGGAATCGCACAGGTAAATACCTGAATTCGACCACTAATAAGGTAATTCACACAATACGTTATGAAAGAACACTCAAGAAAAATGCTACAGACTGGGGATCCAACAGGCGCCCTACACCGCCTCCCCATGCCACAGTTAAGGCCAAACCGAAGCTCCAATCGCATCAGTACCGAACGACAGTGATAAATGGGATAAAAATGGTTTTCAGACCCGACTTTGAAGAGCGGTGTAAAACCACTCAAAAGAATAAGCTACCAAATTGTTGTTGGAACAAAAATTCTGAATGCCAAACTCAAAATTATCTACCCATAACTCCAGTACATAATCAGCGTTATTATTACTGGAGTTGGGCGGCTATATTCCACCCACATAATGCCTGGCATGAGAACTGGTTGAATGTGACGTTACCATGGGTCTGGATTGCGTCTAGGGTGCCTCACTTCGAAGGTGACTTCGTGGAGGGGTATTCCAGGACGCCTGAGGGCCTCATGGGACCGTATTATACAGACATGTATGTACAAACTGCCAAAACCAGATGAGCTTCTCAATGCACCTAAAGGCGATTTTGGCAAAATAGACAAATGCGTAGCCGAGCGGATTTTTCTTAGTCTTAACAACTCGGTGTGGCAAAGTAGTGGAGCATCGCCTAGATGTAGATTATGGGAGACAGAGGTCGCCGTTATGTCCACCTGGCGATATGATTGCTCAGAATTACGTAGACAAGAAACGGTTAAAATCTTGCTCCAAGCATGGCATGAATATCATCAACGAGACGACTCTAGAACATGGTGGGGGTTCCAGGAAGAAGAGATTAGAGAATGGGTAGCCCCATGTTTGCAACTTTCAGATAACTACTGGATTAAGTATCAGTATTTGGCCACAGTCTATTCTAAAGAGCAGGATATATGGGCCAGTCCCCTGTATAGACCGGATAGGTATGTTAGTCCCAGACCATGGCACATGACTTGTGATAGGGCAAAAACACAATGTGTCATTACCTTAGCTCGAAGGCCTTGTGGTACTATACCGGGATGGGAAAGCTACTGTAAAAGCTATTATGGGTCTGAATACACCTTGCACGCAGCACAGGTAGTGTGGAAAAAGCACAGTGGCAAATGGATAAGATCAACCCCTGAGGGTACCTGCGTAGATAAGGTATTAGGATATCAGCTTCTCGCCAGGAAACAAGTTCAAGGAGTAATAGTCCCCTTTGTCTCAGATTCAATGATAGCTTTGGTAGAAGGTCACGCAGTGAGACGCAGCCTGTGCTTGGGCGATGAGATAGAGGGCTATGAGTGGGTAGGCCCAAATAAAATCTACTCGAATCTCACATGCCAGTATCCAGAGGAAAACTGGAAGAAATGTGGCACACAGGAAGATGAACACACTTGCGCATGGTATGAAACCGTTAGTTACACCGTTGGCCGAAAGGTCACAGAGGTGGTGAAAGGCGTAGGTGAAGTAATCAAAGAGGGTGGAGAAACGGTAGAAGGATGGATAGTTAGTATCTTCCTCAAAGTATGGCCTTATTTGTTAAGCGTAGTCGGGATAGTAGCCGCTGCCTTATTAGGTAAAGTATTCTTACAAGAGTGCCTCAGAGCTGGATGCCGCCCATGGAGGAGGAGCTATAGGCCACCCCCATCAGAGTAGGGTGCGGCTCAACCTTAAATTAGATAAACAGAGAAGCGGCTTAACTCTTACCCCGGGAGCAGTAAAGAGCAAGGATCAGGACAGAAGCAATTCAAATATCTCTATGGACAATCAAGACGACTGCATGTCTCATACTCCAACCATCGATGTGAGTATTATAGATTGGGAGACAGAGACTACAATGACCCCCAATCTTACCATTTTGTCAGAATGTCCAGCCTATTTTAATGGGAGCAATATAGAATACTTTTTAACAATGGTTGCATGGATGTGCTACTGCCACACCGGAGACTGGAGTAGGGAAAGGTTGATAAGATTTCCTGTAGCAGTCCAGACTTACGCTAGAGTGATAGTTTCCCATGTGATACTCAAACGACCTGAAATATCGCCTCATTTCTTTGTCACTTATCTGTTAGGAAGAATCAAACTCACCTACCTGCAAAAGATTATAATTTCAGCATGGCTAATAGAAGATTCCATAGTGATTAGCCTTGAATGTGCGGCAGCGCTCACTCCGGTACCAATACCAGTCACAAGCTGTGGAGGTACCACAGGGAGAATTGTAGCAACCATAGTCGAAGGGACAGTGGCCGTAACGGTGTTGGCAAATATGCTGTACCAGACAGTATCCTTGCAACCACAAAACAGACGAAAATGGACCAAAAAGTTGGCCATATTAATTGGATGGGGTCTAGTCTGGGGAATTTGTGCAATAGCCTATTGGGCCAGCCTCTGCACCACAATGCCTATAGTGGTGTGGATGATGACCTATGCCGCTATCTTTAAGCCGAGACCTGATCCAGCTCCCCCTGCACCGGAGGGGAGCGAAGGCCGCAGATTCTCAGGAGGATAATGAGACAAGCCAATCTAACGAGATAATGACAGAAGTAATCAAATAACCAACAACAGCTTTACCCCTCCCCGCCTTTGCTAACTTTTATTAAAATTTTAAAGATTGATTTAGTGTTTAAATGTTATTTTTCTCTCTTATTATGATTGATTTTATTTTTGAATTATGTGAACTCGAGGTATCATCGGTCTGGTAAATGCTCAATGGATAGCTGACGGCCTGTATAGGCCCAGCAATACGAAGTTGAGTGTTTCAGAGACACGATGAGGACCGAGAGTGGAAGCAGACCTTGATTTCATTGTTATTATTTTACCATGTTATATTACATGTACTCTCTTTATAGAAAGCATAAGGAGCAGAATGCAGATGCTGTTCTACATCCTGACCACAGCAACAGTCTACAGCAACTGGGCGTTCGCTTTCACAGCTCCGGACAAACTCGTAGTAACGACAAAAACCGGAGAAATCATCCTCTGCCACTGTGAAGCGAAAGTGTACGACCACGAGCAGATCCAGAGGATTAGAGTAACCCCTTGTGGTGACGTATGCAAAATCCAAAAGATAGAAACTGCAGGGCAGGATAAATACATTAGCGTTACTTATAGGGAATACGGCATCTCAAATACCTCAGGATTACTGTTACCTGGGTACTGTGATTGGAAAACAGTGATCACAGCCCAACAATTAAACCAATTGGAAGAGTGGGAGAAATTCATTACCCGCACCTATTGTGGGATAGCCAGACGACAGGGCAGAACCACCCTTTATCGGTTTAAGAAAACCTCACTCTAAAAAAATAATTAAGGGCAAAGGTTGGACCAAATAAGCCACAACGGTCAAAATGCAGAATCAGCGCCCCAAAATTTCAACAGCAATAGGACCTCAAATGGTCTGCTGCTATTGCCTTTTGGGGTTGGAAGATACCCGATTTCTATGGGCCGTGGGTCCAACCTGGTGGTGCCAGGGCTGCCACTCTAAAGTTATAATTGCAACTGGAGTACATGGTATTTTGGTCTCTGATGAGCCCGCCAGTCTTCCTCAGGTGTCGGCAGAAGAGTGCTGGGAGGTAGAGAGCACCTGCAAGGTCATCTGGACCTCGGCCGAGGGCTCTGAACCCTATATACCTAGAATAGCCATCCCTAGGAGAGCCACGTATTACCCAGTAATAGTAAAACTCTGGGAAAACACAAATAAAACTATCAGGCATATAGCCTACCATCTGGCCACAGGGTTGCCGTTGGTTCACGGCCCCTCCTTTAGGGTCACCCAGGAGCCCCGAGAGCTCACGTCCTCATCTACCACGGTCATTCTAACGGCAGGGCTAACAACTAGCCCCCCGGTAGTCTCCGTGCCCATGGTAGTTAGGGAAGAAGGTAGACGAGCCAGTGTCAGTGTCCCTACAACCCCACCCGAGATAGCCAGCCAGCCCCAAGACCCAACTAATGGCCCACCTGACCTTTTGCCAACTACATCCTATAATGAAACCGAGCCCATGGAGGTAGAAATGTCCCCTAGAAGGTTGTCTGAACATCCATTAGATCATAACGATCTAAGTCTCCTGGAAAATTACCTGGATGACTTTGACAGATACTTAAGTAGCGAGGCGAGCCGATCCGGTCCTCTGAGTACCGATGGCACGGCCCTCACTGACCCAACCAGCCCATCTGATTCTGAGCCTCCGATCTTGACACCTGAAGGCTTGACCCATTCAGAAATTGCTGAATCTGAAGGGTTACAGGTTGCCCCTATGCGGCTGAAACAGCTTCGTCAGATGCCCATTTTAGTTGCCACAACCCCACAAGTTAGGAGGAAGGTCATAATAGAAAACATTACTCCTGTAGGTTCACCCCTTGTTGAGATCCCGCCGACCCTCCAGTCTTCCAGATCGGCTGACCTAACGGAGATCAACCCAGCAAGTCAACCCACGGTCCCGGCCCAGGAGGCCAGGATACCCAGAAAGCGAGCGGCGCCAGATGAAGATCAGGCGGAGCAATCCACTTCGAACGCAGACCTGGACAACATGACGGTGGTTGACTCCTGGGAGGGAGAACAGGAAGGCTAGGTTACAGCGAACCTGGTGCAAAAGAGGAGAAAGATCCGACTTCAAGAAGGGGGTGTCAATAAACCAGGTGTCTGTAGTGGTGATACATGAACAGGCCACAAGCTTTAAAGAAAAATGAAGCCTGATCAAAAGTTCTCCTCAGCTACAGCTAAGAATGATAATGTGTAACCAAAGTTTTACTGTTTTAATAATGTGTAACCAAACTGTTTTACTAAATAATCAACACATAATCAACTGATAGAAGTATTAATCTTTAAGACATTGTATAATCCTTTGTATGTTTGTGTGAGATGGTAAAAGTAAAGAGGCCTCATGTAACAGAGAAACAAGTCTGGGCATGCCTCGAGCCATAGAGGAAAACAGGAAGTCACAAGGTTTAAACACGACTCCTCTCATGATGACTCATCTTTGAGCAAAACAAGTTCTGGAAAGTACCAGAAATCTGGTCTAAACCGGTTGAGGTGCAAAACAGCACAGAAGTTACTGGAAAAGAGATGATGTAATTTTCCATAACCCCTCCTTAAAAGGAGGAGGGATGAATGAGTCTTTAAATACAGACTGACCAGAACAAAGCTTGGTCAATGCAGTTGGAGTTGAACTGGAGGAGCTGAGCAGAGAGGACTACAGGCGATGAACAAGCTCTTCGAATCAGAGGGACCCTAAAAAAGGAGTTGGATTATACCAGTTTTGAGACGATGATGGGAGTTAATTCTTTTCTTCACTGACATGGGATTGGATTTTGGCTTTCTTTCATCAACCCTGAAACTGGATGAGTTCCATACTTCTGTGCTTGACCTAGGGCCCGTCCAAAACCTCTGATTCTCTAATTTGGATAGTTGTATTCGCCTTTGAGGATTCGGCCAGGTGTCTCTCTCCTAGAGAACTGGAAATCTGCCCTTACTCTAGGGTGACTCACTAAAGGGTCACCTTAAAAACATGGTAAGCGGACGACCTCAATCTTACTCTGCTCTAATTAAATTGTTTCATCAAATTGGAAGAACAGCATACAGAATAAATTTGGGAGTACTAAATTGGTTACTGGTGAGATTTGCTCGAAGGTGTTTCTGGTTCATGAGGGAGTTGAGAGAAAATATCTTTTGGCTTGAGTTGTGAAAGGTCTCTGTGAAGGTAGTATCTGTAAACCCTCAAGGGCTCTTGAGGTTTAGAGTTTCACAGATAGTAGTCACCACCTTGTTTAGGGAAGAAAGTGTATCCTATGTACTCATGAAAACTAAATCATTATAAAATTGTGCCTGTTGCTGTACCCATGCGCAAATTATTGATTAAAAGCGAAGCAAAACGTACAAATTTGGACTATTATTTCATTCTTATCAATTAAATACATGGTAAGGCTTGGTTCATTTAACAACACCAATAATAGGAGGTTTTTGTAAAGGTTTCCTAGCTGATAAACAACATCCTTGAGCCCGTTTCCAGGGCCCTAAAGATTACCAGAACGGTTAACAATTGCAACGCTAAAGTGAGAGGTGAGCGGCCACAACGCGAGTTTCTCTGGACCAGAAGATCCATTCCGGCTGCTTGAAGGATCGAGGGTAACAGAGTGAGATTAGGGTGTGACTCACGGATTTAAGGTCGTTAATATTCTGGATGAATCACCTCGCCGCAACCTTATCGAGGTTATTTTAGACAGCTACTGGTAATACCACGGCGCTGAAGTAAACTCCCGGACCCCTTGGAGGAGAGGTTGCGGGCAAAGGTGTTATCACTACCTCCAGTGGTTACCTTTGCCCACCGGAAAGCAGACACAAGTTAAGGTCTGTTACAGAGTAATTATTCATTTTTCTTGATCTTCTGTCTGAAATGAGCAAGTGTAAGTTGGTCAAAGGTCAAGTTTCGGTCAACTGTAAGTTTACTGGAAAGAAATGTCATGTTTAACTTTTACAGAAAGATATGAGAGAACTGACTCTACAAAGTCTCAGGATCTTCATAACATCTTCTGTATGTTCTTAAACAATCTAATCTTTTTCCCTTAACTTTTAATAACCTCTTACATCACTAAAACACACCCCTGTTCGGTCGATCGACCAATCAGGAAGTTCTCAAATGAACCGGAAACAGAACTCGTTAAAAGGTTCAACACTTCCTAGTTCTAAGGAGAATGCTGGAATAGAGAATCCAGAGAGTGCTGAAATAGAGTGCAGAGAGTGCGGAGAGAGAATGCAGAGTTCAGAATGCTAGAGAACAACAGCAATTAAGCTGAACGAGAGAAGTTCAGAGGAACTATGAAGAAGTCTGTTCTGGGATGATCTCACGACTCCGAACGGTTCCCTATGCCGAGGCCGAACTATCGTCTGCAAAGGTAAAAGAGTCGATCTTCAACCGCAAAGTGTACCGTTGGTTGAGCTGGGTCCAAAGGAGCGTGTTGTTCTGGTTATAACAGACAAATTCCCTCACCCATCTCTCTCAATTTAAACTTCATTTCCATCTTTAAACTCTTCTATCTTGCTAGAAATCATTCCAGATATTTTCAGAAATGTCTGTTGTGAAGCAGGGAAATCATGGCCGTATGGTTTTCCTGACTGTAAAGCTAATTAATTAAGCTGTTGTTGAAATCAATTTGCCAAATTAATGTAAATGTGTGATGTTAAACTTTGATTCTGTTAATAAATGACCGCATTCATTTGATGGGTCAAAGAAAATTAACGTCTCACGTCACATTTAATTTCAATGCACGATATTATTCAGTCCAGAAAAATGAATGAATCCGTTTAATTTATGGATAATATATCACAGATATATGTTCCTCTACACATGTCCAAAATGGCAACTTGAGGTAAGTTGTATTAATGTTGGATAAGTTTTAAAGTTAGAATTAAATTCTGCTAACACAAAACATGTTTCTTTTTATTCCTAGCTTTAAAGTGGATATTAAAGTGATTAATTTAAGTGATTGTTTAAAGTTATTTTATATATTTTTTAAAAGGGGCAGATATAAGTATTTTTTTATTCTTTCTGTACTCTTTTCATTCAATGTTTTCTTTTTGATGATTTTTTTTTATTTTGTTTCTTTTAAATGAATGAATAAATTAATAAAATAAAATAAAATGTTAAATGGCTTCAAACACCTGGCATAAACCAACAGACACGTTCCTGTTTTAGTATTTTACATCACTTTATAATGTAGCTGTTTTTGATATAATTTTCAAATCATATGTTTTTTATGATTGTCTACTGTTGTACTGATAAATATCTCCTGGAGGGTAAACTATATCTTGGCTGCAAGTATCAAACTGTGAAATCCTTCGTTTTCTTCAGCTGATAGTGGTTGGTCATTAAGCATGATAAAGTTTAGCAACTTTTCTGTAAACATTTGAGCGCCGTTGATATAAAAATATATTTTATAAGGTGTTAAGTCGCCTTTATGCCTATTCAAACATATATTTTGTGTGTGTGTTACTTATAATATTTAGACACTCTTTGATGGTTAGCAGAGAGATGAAGGGGGCAGTGTATCCTCTTTAGGAATGCTTTAATAAGCATTAGGAGTGCTTTTTGGCAGTAGAGCTTTGGCCCGCTTTGCGGTCACGGCACTCCGTTACTGGAAGGACATGTTTTCAATGTCAGGTTATTGATGAGATACCGACTTTCTGTCTATCCTCCTGACAACCATCAAACTTGTTTTTCACTGCTCTCACGTGATCCGGTCAGGGAGGGGTATATAAGAAATGTAACAAACACAGAGAGTCAGAAGTCTTGCTGTGGACCAGCGCGCGGTGCCCAGCAGTTTTGGTGTGATTTCCTGTCATTGGGTCGAAGGCTTCCCGACCAAGTGTCACGGTGAGAGGTTCTCATATCATATTGTGTTAAGAGTGTACGAGTGTACATGTTTTGCTTGGCTGTTTTTCTGTGGCAGATTAATAAATGACACTATTATTTCTAGCAGAAACAGTCTCCTTGTTTCATTTTCCTCTCATGTGAATATCCGGTGCCGACCGTTCACGACCCCTGTTAAAGAAATTTCATAAAACATTTTTTGGCGACGAGGATGGGATGTTATTAAAATAAATAAATAATTCTGAACGGCTGCACCATGTTCAAACGAAAGGAAAAGAGTGTTGAGAAAAAAGTTGATGCGAGTACGTCTGGACAAGAGTCCACAGAGGTTGTGCCAGGTTGGGAGAGTTATCCAATTTTGGCTTTGTGTTTAAGAGGTGAGGGGGACGCCCCGAACCTTTGTGTGAGAGTTTAAAAACAGAAAAAAAAGTTGATTCAGAAGCCTGAGGAGGCGTGAGCTGAACGGAGAAAAAGTTGATCCAGACGCCTGAGGAGGCGTGAGGGGAACAGAGAAAAAGTTGTACCGGGGTGGGAAGAAGCCCCATCCCAGTTGTTAGAACAATTTTCTGAAAGCAGATAGTCCGGGTGATGTTTTGACCGCTTTGCAGGCAATAGAGGTCAGAAAGATGGCACCAGTGACAGGGCTTCAGCGTCATATGAGGATGTGTGCGGTAGCCTGGGGAAAAAACTGCATGAGGAATGTCAGAAAATGTAATTACAGGCTCAACGGAGCAAACAAGAATGTGAGGACCGCCTGCTTGTTGAATGAACGGCACATTCAGTCGCTCGGTGCTCAGTTTGGGAGAATGAGCAGGGTGGCTGAGGGGGCGGTGGAGCAGGTGTCCCGGTTGAAGCGAGGAAAATTCAAGAAAAAGAGGCGCAGTGGGTTATCTAAACAGGTACAAGCTTTTTTGTTTACTTGTCTAAAATATCACAACCCACAGATGCTCGAGTATCTAGGCTGTTGGATAAAGGTGGAGGTCAGGTAATGAATTCAGTGCATCGAGTCAGAACTTTGCAAGACTCGAGATCGTCGTTTGAAGTTTGTGGAGAGGCTGCCCGACAGATGTTTTCAGGAGCATCGGATTGGTCTGATTTACAGGGGCATTGGGTGACCCTAGGGGAGTGCGAGCAGAGATTGGTTCGGCTGTGTGTAAGGAATGCGCTCGCTGTGCGTTGGGTAGTAAATTATCATCTACATGTTTTTTCAAGGACTGATGTTCAAAGCAGAGTGTTGAAACTCGGAGATTGGAACACAGAGCTGAAAACCGTGAAAAAAACATTTAGTCAATCCATGGGTCGTGGGCCGAGAAGGGACGGCCGGAAAAACATGCAGGAACCTACTCGTTCTGCTTTCTGGAGGCCATTAATACAGACAGGAGTGCCTGCAGCTAAGATGGATGATGTGTCAGCAGAAGAGCTGAGGGCTGGAAGCCATTATTTGGATTAAAAGGGCTAAAAGTAGGGTCCAGAAGTTGACATCAACCTTCTGAAAGCAGATATTGTCAACATTGAACATCAAAGGTCTAGAATTAGAAAGCCCAGACGTTTGACGTTAAATTAAAAGGCCCCAAACTTGAAGGTGATATTGATGTTAAAATGCCTAAAGCCAAGATGGTTGAAGGGGAAAAGGGTGGATTTGAAATGTCTAAAAAAATGTCATCAGAGCACTTAAAGGGGATGTGTTAAGCTGGTTGCTTTGAAGGAAGTGCAACATATGTTGTTTATAAATGGATCATCTGCAGCTGTAGTTTTGACAGCATCTAAAACAACTCGAAGTATCTAAAAATATCTGAGATGAAAAAAAAAATTCACCATCTTGTTTTGCAGTTGTTTCACATTTAAAGTGAAAGTTCAGCTCTTTTCAAGAGGGGTTCTGTGGAAAAAGTTATGAACAAGTAATGTCTTGTCTGCTGCGCATAGGCTTTAGAACACCTCAGTTTGGAAAAACTCATGAGCTAAATATTCTGAGTGGGGCCAAGACTAGAAGAAGGATTTCTTTTTAATAAATAAAAGTTAATTGTTGACACTTTTTGCATGAAGTGGTTATGTATGAAGAATTGTTTGATCAGTTTTAGAACAAGACGAATGACATTAAACTGCAATACAGCAATGTGAAGCATGTCAGCATTAGAAAAGAGGGTCACAACAGTAAATGCAGGGACAAATAGAGGAAAGGGACCATATCAGATCTGGCAGACGGATTTCATTGGCCCTTTGCCATGTCACAGGGGTGTAGATATGTATGTACGGCTGTAGATACATATTCAGGTGTGTTGGTGACTCATTCTTGTAAATATGCAAATCAGACATCTACTTTAAAATGTCTTAGTATGATGAAATAATTTTATGGGGTTCCCCTTCAGATACAAACAGATAATGGGACCCATTTTACTGGAAAACAGGCGAAGGACTGGTCAGCTGAAAAACATGTTGAATGGATTTATCATATTCCTTATCATCCACAAAGCTGCTGGGCTGATTGAGAGTCAGAATGAATGAACTGTTAAAAGAAATGCTGAGAAAATTAAATGAAAAACATGATTTGACAAACTGGAAAGTAAATTTGTTGCAGGCTGTGTTTCAATTGAATAACAGACCCATTGCACCAGGCACCACTCCTCTAAATTGAATGATAGTCCAGAAAAAAAAAAGAACCAATTAGTATGTGGAAAATTGATGACAGAGCAGAGCTGACTGTCAAAGCAACTCCTGGATCTGCTGGACTAGATCTGAGGACTCTAGAGCCAGTGATATTGATTTCAGGTCAAATTCAAGTTATAAAATTGGTCTGGGTCTGCAATATCCCAAAGGCAGGAGAAGAAAAATGGGTGAATGTATCTGTAAACAAGTGTTATATAAGAGAAAACTAATGATTCTTCCTCTATCTGTAAGCAGTACTTTTTGCCTCTACAGCTTGATGTTTCATTGATCTTTGCGGACTGGATGGGACCGCCCAGAGGACAACATGAGAAGCTGGTGGCAGGTGCCCGTCAGATGGGAGTGCAGGCTGTTTGGCCATCACGTGCCTTGTCGCTGATGGTCAACGCTTCATCAGCAACACCAGGACGTGTCTTGGAGGAGGATCAGGTGTTCACGTTTGGTTGAAAAAAAATGCAAGCAAGATCAGAGTGCAAAGTAACTTCACATGTTTGAAACACGAAAGGCTGCCTGGTGGGGCATGGCTGACTGTCCTATGTCAAGTGTCGGGCATGCCACAACAGGGAAACCATCCCAGTGGTACCTAAGGGATGTCAGATTAGAATTGTGTGGAAACCCCACTGTGTAACATGTATAAGAACGGTACATGTAGACCAGATGAAAAAAAAAGTTTGATTTTACTGCCAATTAAGGAGGAGGAGGAGACGTGCTTCGTTGGCAGTTACCCAAGTTGGAGTCTGGATGCCATCAGTTGTCATGACTCAAGAAGAAACGGCCAAAATACTGCTAAAGGAAAAAAACTGGCAGCTGAAGATGTGGGGGAGCACAGAAGAAGTGCTCTCCAACATAACTGAAGCTTTGAACTTGTTTTCCTGTGTACCTTGCAATTTTTTCCATGCACAGCTGCCAGAGGGTGGTGACTACATCGAATCATGATTGAGTGGAGGAGAGTATGGAACATTTCCAGTTCCTACTGGGTAATTTTGAAACCTGAATTGACAAAATGTAATGATAACATGTGTGAGGGACATTGGGTTCAATACCATGTTAATAAGGCAACCACAGTTATGCAAATATCACATTTTGCCTGTTATAACTTTACAAGGATATTGGTTTTTAAAAGTACAAGGTGAGTGGTTTGAGCCACAGACAAATCTCACATATGACATGCAATTATGCGAGACAGCTGATAAAGGAGTGATATGTATGCTGAAATTAGGTCATGTTAACCCATGTTTAACCAGAGACAAGGTATTGTGTGATTGGACTCATGAACTAGGCTAGAGCAACAATAAAAAGTCATCCTCAATTACCTGAGGTGCCTTTCTCTGGATGTGTGTATGGTGTACATCTGTGGACTTGGAACAACCAGACTTATCAATTAACCAATTATAGTTCCACCACTCGACTAACAGAGGTACAATGGCAAACTTTGCACGTACCCTGGCGAGTCTCCCTAGACCGTTTCAAATGTGCATTGAATGGGTCTACAGAGCTGAAACGAATGATTGAATCTCATAAGTCTAAACGTGTCTGATCTAACAGTGTCCACCTGCATGGCTCAAAGAAAGGTTTTTACATGTGGCTAAACTAATAGTGTAGGCGTCGGCTCACCATTGGTGGGATATATTCGCAGGAATATCATCTACGACGCAAAATATATGCAGTATCTCTTTTGCTTGTTTAGTGAAAAGAAGAATAACTAGTTTGATCTATGTATCTCTGTATTAACTTTGTGTAATGTGTTCACTTGCTGTTATATTAGGCGGGTTAAGAATAGGATTAATCAAAAACTTTATAATTCGGCCATTTAATATGAAAGTACGGATTTATATCACTGATGGCCCTTACGGTCTCGAAAAAACAGAAATTACTGTAGATCCAGACATCCATCCGGACACATTAGAGATTGAGCATTTTGCTCACGGGTGGTACTACTTTAGGCGGACAATGTATGAAACTAAAATGGATCTTTTGAATACACTTGCAGCAGAACTTGACCACTCAGAGGTCGGAAATCGTTTGGGGTTCAACTTGGATGGCATTTTCAAAATTAAAGAGTTGTATTATGTTTTACATGCCATAAAGGCAAAGGGTGGAATGATATAAAAATATATTTTATAAGGTGTTAAGTCGCCTTTATGCCTATTCAAACATATATTTTGTGTGTGTGTTACTTATAATATTTAGACACTCTTTGATGGTTAGCAGAGGGACGAAGGGGGCAGTGTATCCTCTTTAAGAATGCTTTAATAAGCATTAGGAGTGCTTTTTGGCAGTAGAGCTTTGGCCCACTTTGCGGTCACGGCGCTCCGTTACTGGAAGGACATGTTTTCAATGTCAGGTTATTGATGAGATACCGACTTTCTGTCTGTCCTCCTGACAACCATCAAACTTGTTTTTCACTGCTCTCACGCGATCTGGTCAGGGAGGGGTATATAAGAAATGTAACAAACACAGAGAGTCAGAAGTCTTGCTGTGGACCAGCGTGCGGTGCCCAGCAGTTTTGGTGTGATTTCCTGTCATTGGGTCGAAGGCTTTCCGACCAAGTGTCACGGTGAGAGGCTCTCATATCATATTGTGTTAAGAGTGTACGAGTGTACATGTTTTGCTTGGCTGTTTTTCTGTGGCAGATTAATAAATGACACTATTATTTCTAGCAGAAACAGTCTCCTTGTTTCATTTTCCTCTCATGTGAATATCCGGTGCCGACCGTTCACGACCCCTGTTAAAGAAATTTCATAAAACAGCCGTGGTTTCAGCGATGTCTTCTTCTTGTTCAATCCGAAGCAGGCAGCCTGATTTGGGGCAGCTGCGCTCAAGTCTGTCCCTCCTCAGAGACGGGCAGACTGAGCGGGACAGATTGGACGCGGCTGGATGGGGTCGAGTCGCCTGTTGTGGGTTGAGCAAAGTGCAGCGCCCCGCTGAAGCCACGGAGCTCGAATGTCCATCGTAAAACTAACTTTACCGCTGTTTGATGTGGCGCTATGGCTCTGCAGACATTGTACGTTGCTCTCTTGTTTTGTGGTGTTTCTAGTGTAAAATACTTTCACACAGCGGACATGTTTAGATGAAAAGTTGGTTAGCTGTTAGCCACAGTGCTGCTAACTCAGTCCTCACGTTGTAGCTGGCTGCAAACTATGAAATGGATTTCCAGAATGTGAGGCGAGTCTTGTTACTCTGGGTTCATTAGACATGCCACCGTTCAGAAAACCCATTCATAATTTGAAGCCAACATGCATCATGGATCGGAAATATCGGCAGGTGGATCGGAAAAATCCGATACGTAAATTATGCTGGTATAGGAGGCCGATACCAATACTGGATCGGATCGGCCCCATCCCTAATTTTACTGCTGTAATTTGACCATCGCTTAATACTGGATAACCATATACTCTTTTAATTCCATTCATTCTTCTTATCATATTCCATACTTTATTAATCCCAGTTTCTCTTCCTACTGAATTACAGAAATGCCTCCAATAATCCCTTTTTGCACTTTTAATAGTTCTTCTCACAATGGCTTGACATCTCTTGTATTCAATAAGATTTTGGGAGCTGTGATTCCTTTTTAATACTTTAAAAGCTTCATTTCGACTTTTGATTACTTTATCACACTCCTTTGTCCATCATGGAACAATCTTCTTACAGCCCCTACCTCCTTTCTTCTTTATAGATTAGTCAGCAGCCTGTTTGATTGCATGACAAACAGAGAAATTTAGCTGATCAACTTCCATATTTACATTAATTTTTTCCAATTCCTGATCGCTTATACGTCTAAATGTTTCCCAATCAGCACTACCAAAACACCATTTCTGCAAACCACCTGTCTTATATTTTTCAATATCCAATTTTATTTCTGTTATTATGGGATAGTGATCACTTCCTATTGTTGTATATTTAACTATCTGCCATGAACTAATTCCTGCTATTGAATTTGATATTATTGTGAGATCAATTGCCGATTCCATACCTGTTCTCATATCAACTCTTTTACCCTTACCTTCATTTAAACAGACAAGATTTTTTATTTTCCATTAATTCTTCAATAATTGTTCCATTACCATCATTCTTAGTACCCCATAATGAGTTATGTGCATTAAAATCACCACACCAAAAGATGTTTCCATTTAAATAACTATTAAGTTCTTCCACTGATTCATGTGAAAGTCTTGCAAGGATTGTAAAAATTTATTACTTTGATGCTTTCCTTCTTGTTCCAAACTTCAACAACTATTTATTCTAAATGAGTTCCTTTTGCTAACAATCTAAAGTGCATTCCTGTTTTTACAAATGTTACACATCCCCCTCCCTGGGTCTCACTTCTATCTCTGCATACACCAGTATATCCTCCGATAACAAAGTCTAAAGTTGGTTTGAGCCAAGTTTCCTGAATACATATTATGTCTGTTTTTTTGTTAAGATTTTTAATGAATCCTTTAAATTCTTGTCCATTTGCGATTAAACTTCGAGCGTTCCACTGTAGAATAATCAGAGTGCCCCCTCTCCCGATGTCCCTGACTTCCCGTTTTCCCCCAGTTCTTTGTTAATATGCTCCCATGAAATGTCTTTTATACCAAAAAAAAAATCTCTGCTCCTTTAACTATTATTTTAATTTTCTCTGTTTTGTACTTAACCTGGTCTGCACAGATAATCACATACGCAATGAACAACATGATCCTCTCCACTGTAATTGTAGGTTCAGGTCTCTGTTTTGCTAACTGGGATGTTGGGTTTTGTTGTACAATCATCTCTCTCTTTCCAGTTTGTTCTTGAACTTTTTTCACAGCTTCAGCATAGCAGATATTATTGACTGTTTTCATTTGCTCCACTTTAATGGTCTTTTTCCTAATTTCACATCCTCCAAAAGCCACTCTATGCTGTCCCCCACAATTACAACATTTATCTTGAGCATTGTCACCACACTCCTCATATCTATGATCACCCCCACATTTTGGACACCTTTGCCGTCCCTTACACACTGCTGCAATATGTCCATATCTTTGACACTTATAACACCTGAGTGGGGGAGGGACATAAGGCCTAACTGGAAAGCTCATGAACCCGATCTTAACCTTCTCTGGAAGTACATTATTTTGAAATTCAATCATAGACAAGCTTTCAGTTCTTTCTCCCTTCATAGTTCTCAATAATCTTTTGATCTGATTCACCTCTGCACCCTGAATGCTCTTTTTAAGCTTTTCTAGATCTTCATTTACTGGTATTCCTGTTATCACTCCCCTCGTTGCTTTCTTCTCTCCTAAAACCCTTTTCTCTCACACATTTTTTCTACAAATACAAACCGGATTCCAAAAAAGTTGGGACACTAAACAAATTGTGAATAAAAACTGAATGCAATGATGTGGGGGTGCCAAAATCTAATATTTTATTCAGAATAGAACAAATCACTGATCAAAAGTTTAAACTGAGAGAATGTATCATTTTAAGGGAAGAATCTGTTGTTTCCAAATTTCATGGCGTCAACAAATCCCAAAAAAGTTGGGACAAGCTGTAATAATCTGCTCTCAAGTACAATTTGTACAAATATATGCATGCATGTCCAAAAAGGCAACTTGAGGTAAGTTGTATTAATGTTGGATAAGTTCCCCCCTTCTTCTTACAACACTCAACAGACGTCTGGGGACAGAGGAGACCAGTTTGTCAAGTTTAGAAATAGGAATGCTCTCCCATTCATGTCTAATACAGGCCTCTAACTGTCCAATCATCTTGGGCCTTCTTTGTTGCACCTTCCTCTTTATGATGTGCCAAATGTTCTCTATAGGTGAAAGATCTAGACTGCAGGCTGGCCATTTCAGTACCCAGATCCTTCTCCTACGTAGCCATGATGTTGTGATTGCTGCAGAATGTGGTCTGGCATTATCATGTTGAAAAATGCAGGGTCTTCCCTGAAAGAGATGACGTCTAGATGGGAACATATGTTGTTCTAGAACCTGAACATAGTTCTCTGCATTAATGGTGCCTTTCCAGACATGCAAGCTGCCCATGCCACAAGCGCTCATGCAACCCCATACCATCAGTGATGCAGGCTTCTGAACGGAGCATTGATAACAACTTGGGCTATCCTTGTCCTCTCTGCTCCGGATGACATGGCGTCCCAGTGTTCCATAAAGAACTTCAAATCGTGACTCATCTGACCACATACTACGCAAAGAATTGTTCCAGATTCTCTGAATCTTTTGATGATGTTATGCACGGTTGATGATGATAACTTAAAAGTCTTGGCTATTTTATGCTGGGTAACACCATTCTGGTATTGCTGCACTATCGTTCTATGCAACAATGGTGGAATTGGTGATCCTCTTACCATCTTGGCTTCTGAGAGACACTGACACTCTGAGAAGCTCTTTTTATACCCAATCACATTGTCAATTGACCTAATTAGTGTTAATTGGTCTTCAAGCTGTTTGTTATATGCTCAATTTCCTTTTTCCAGACACTTATTGCTACTTGTCCCAACTTTTTTGGGATTTGTTGACACTGTGAAATTTTGAATCAACATATTTTTCCTTTAAAATGTTACATTTACTCAGATTAAACTTTTGATCTGTCATCTATGTTATATTTACGAATAAAATATTGACATTTGCCATCTCCACATCATTGCATTCAGTTTTTATTCACAATTTGTTTAGTGTCCCAACTTTTTTGGAATTCGGTTTGTACTTTCAATATTCAGTGCTTTATTTTTCTGTTGTTCAGTTTTACAAATGACCAGTATACTCCCATCTCTAAGTGTTTTTGCAAAAGAAATATCTCCAATCTTCTTTTTGAGTTCTTTTGATAATGCAATTGGACCCAGCTGTATGTTGTTGTCTTTTTTACATTTCAGAATAATTTTAATTTCCTCTTTAACAATCTTCTTGCCGACCACAGGTGTCCCTTCATCTGAACTATTTTCTTCCGAAGTCCTTTTACTAACCTGTGTCCCTACCAAACTTTCATTTTCTTGCCCGATTCTTCCTCTTCTTCCACTAACAACTTGACTCCAATCATTTAAATCCATATCCTCGTCATCTTCCTCAACTTGAGTTGCCATTCTGGTCCAGTCACAAACCAGTTTATGCCAAACCGCTTGTTTCTTTTCTTCCGACACTCTTTCTTCAATGAAAAATCAGCCACTTTGTTCAAAACATTCTCACCCACTTCCAGCAAGCCGCCTTCTGGGATCCTGAGTCGGTGGGCCGGCAGTTGTCTGTAACGTGTCAGTCAGACGCGCCTGTGTCCTCCTTTTTGATCAAGACGACCCTGATAATTTGATATTAGGCAGCAGCAGATGACCCACAGCTGATTGACTGAACCTCCTGATTGACTGCTACTCCGTCACCCTTCGCATGGCCCTCTCTGCTAAAATCCTCAGATGAGCCTGTGTCTTCTGGGTGTCCTCCTTGCTGAGTTGCTGCTGCTGAGAAAGATGGACACAAGAAGAAAGTAAAAAGAAAAATTATTAATCATCAGAACATGGAAATGGTTTGACATATATTTTTTAATTCAATATTTAAAATGCTATTCCAAACAACAGTGTTGGAAGAAGTCAGAGATTTTACATTAATAGATAAAGTAAACATTTTAATGTTACAGCACTGACAGGCAGCAGCAGTGTAGAGTTTAGCTACCTGTTGCTGCTAGCTAGCTTACTTTACAATTGGAGGCTGTTTCCTTACACAGTTACAGAATAGTAAATTGGTACATACAGTAGGTGTTGGGGAAGTGTACCTGTGACCCTCGAACTGGATCAGAACCGAACCAAGGTGGCTGTGGGGGACTTCGACTTCGTCTTCAACAGAGCCGGTCTCAGCTTCAGTGAGCAGCCCGTTACTTTTAACGAAGGACTGTCCACCTCCGTGGAATCGCTGTTTTCACCTGGAGGAGACGCTTCGATGCTTTGAAGCACCGCCGGACCGGGCCGCCGGACCAGTCCGCTGGACCAGAGCAGAACCGGGCCAGGGACATCTTCAGCCTCTTCGTCTCTCGTGCTGTGGAGCGCCGGAGCTGGACTGGAGCAGAACCGGACCGGACCAGTGTCGACTTCAGCCTCTCCGGTCAGTCTCGTTTTTCACCGGGGGTTCCTCTCGTGCTGTCGGGTGTGGAGGTGTCGTGCAGAGAAGCGGAGAAGTAACATGAAGGAGCAGCGTGAACGAGCAGGGCTACGTGGTGCTCGAGAGAAGTTCGGAGTTTGTATCGGAGTTGTTGCAGGCTTCCATCCAAACTCACCAGGATAATAATTAATTTTATTTCGGATCACGCTGTTGGCCCCTGTTGACCTGAAACGAGCTAGGATCATGCCTTTCACTTCAGGAGGATTTTCTGGCAGCTCGCTCTGCTATTTGCTACAAATTATCTGTTTCTGTTTCGGCCTGTTGATTCTGCACCCAGCTTCTGTTTCCCATGGGAGCATCCATCCATCCATCTTCACTGGGGGGCCAGAGACCCCCTCAGCCCAACTCAAACTGCAGTTGGGCCACCTCGTCGGGTTTGTTTGCCCATTTGAACTGTGACGTTTTATGGTCTGAAACTTTTCTGCATCATTCATATTACTGTCACTATTTTCAGTTCTCAGACTATCTGGAGTCACTGAATCTTGTTAATACACCTGGATCTGCCCATCACTGCAACTTTCACTGTTTTTGGGTTCTGAATGATCACGTCTTCATTAATGTTTCTCATGGTTCGATTATGGGGGCTAATTGTCACACTGTTAACTCCTGTAATTACACATTGTCACAAAAAACTCAAGAAAATGTCTGATAATAATGCTGTTACTGCTCTCAGGGATTCAACCCAACCCTGGACCCCCCACTATTTATATGACACCAAATGACTTTAAAAACGTGTCTGGGCTTCATTTTCTACATGTAAACGCTCGTAGCCTTCTGAGAAAACTTGATGCCTTGAAAATTCTGGTCAGTTCTTCTGGGACAGATGTAATCTTCATCTCTGAAACCTGGCTCAACAAATCTGTACTCAATAAGGACCTGGCAATCAATGGATTTAACATCTACCGCTGTGATCTTCAAAAAAAAGGGGGGGGGGGGGGGTCGCTGTTTACATCAGAGATTCTTTGGTTGCTAGTCCTGTGTCTTCTAAAACAATTCCAAACCAGTTTGAAGCCTTAGCTGTAAACATCACCTTGAATGGTGGCCAGATCTTATCTGTAGTCTGCTGTTACCGCCCACCCTCAGCAACACCTGAGGCCCTGTCTGCCCTGATGGAATTTCTTGGTAATTTAAAATTCAAAGAGATCCTTTTGGCAGGAGACCTCAACATTCATCGGCGTAAGTCGACCCCTCTCTGTGATAAATTCAAGGAATGTTGTCTGTCTCTCAATCTTACCCAATTGATCAACTCTCCCACTAGATTAAATAAAAAACGTCCTAAAAATCCTCCATCTTAGACCTGTTTCTAACTAATATGCCTCACAAATTCCCTGGTACAGGTGTATTTGCCAATATCTTGAGTGATCATTGTGTGACAGCGGCTTTGAGAGATATTAAACTTCCACCTTCTAAGCCCAGATTAATTCAAAAAAGGGATCTGAAACATTTTTGTGAACAGTCATTCCTCTGGGATCTGTCTCACTTTGACTGGCATCATATGCTGTTAACTGATGACGTGAACTCCGCTTGGAACTATTTTCATAATAGTTTCATTTTTTTCGTGAACAAACATGCTCCTTTTCATCAGTTCAGAATAAAGGGACGAGACAGCCCCTGGTTTACTCCAGAGCTGGCTGACCTCCTGCACAGGAGAGACCATCTTTGGGCCACAGCGAGAAAATCTGACTCGGACACTGATTGGTTGAGGTTTCGACAGATGAGGAATAAATGCACAACTGCCAACAAAGCAGCAAAACACAACTATTTCTTATCTCAGACCTCCAAAAATCTAAATGACACAAACAGATTCTGGAAAACCATCAAATCTCTCTCAGGCACCACCCAATCATCTGACCTCCCATCACAACTTCTCGTTAACTCTGTTCCTGTGTCAAATAAGCACGAGATCCTGAACTGTTTCAACAAACATTTTGTTGCTTCTAGTTCTATATTTGACACAGTTACTAACAGAAAATCAGCCATTTCCCCTAATAACCAAACTTCTACAAATCAAATCCCTCCTATAAGTCAATCCTCAGTTAATCACAGCTTCTCTTTTTCTCCATTCTCAGTCAGTGAGGTCAATAAACTGTTAAAAGATCTTGACCCTAAAAAATCTGCAGGTCCAGATGAACTTCCACCTTATTTCTTAAGGCTGGCTGCTCATATCATCACAGTCCCTGTGACCCACATCTTCAATCTCTCCATAAGACAAAACTCCATCCCAGACACTTGGAAAACAGACTTTGTTCTTCCTTTGATGAAGGGAGGTGACCTCACCTCACTGAACAACTATCGACCAATCTCTAAACTTTGTATTTTAGCCAAGGTTCTAGAAAAACTGATAAACTCTCAAATCAAAAATTACTTGGACTCATTTAACATCTTACCTCCACATTGATCTGGTTTCAGGAAACAACACAGCACAACCACTGCTTCACTGAAGGTTCTTAATGACGTTGTTGAAGCACTGGATGCTAAGGATTATTGTGCTGCACTTTTCTTAGACCTGTCTAAAGCTTTTGACACTGTGGATCATAACATCTTGTGTCATAAACTCTCAGAAATTGGTTTCTCAGAACACACCATTGGTTGGTTCTCTAACTATCTTTCAGACCGGAGGCAATGTGTTCAACATAATGGTACTTCCTCCTGTTATTTAACAGTCAACAATGGTGTACCACAAGGCTCAGTCTTAGGACCCACCCTCTTTACAATCTACATACATAATGTAGGTAAAAACATCCCTAATGCATCCATACATTTCTATGCTGATGACACAGTTGTTTATTGTCGAGCTAAAACTGTTGCTAAGGCTTTCCAGCTTTTGAAATCTGCATTCAACTACATCCAGACTGATTTGTTCCACCTCAAACTTGTCCTAAATGCCGACAAAACCAAAGGGATGCTTTTTTCAAATAGGAAGTTGGTCCCAGCAGTTCTCCCTCCGATTTTATCTTCAAATGGTGTCCCCATTGAGTTTGTTGATTCCTATAAATATTTGGGTATCTTGGTCGACTCACATCTCTCTTTTAAGCTCCATGTGGAAAACTTGGTAAAGAAACTGAAAGTTAAACTGGGTTTCTTTTTCAGAAACAAATCCTGTCTAACCCTGAATGCTAGAAAACGCCTTGTATCTGTGACTTTCCTTCCCTCAATTGATTATGGTGACATTATTTACATGAACGCTCCTACAAGAACCCTGCAGATGTTGGATGCTGTCTATCACGGTGCACTAAGATTCATAACTGGCTGTGATTATCGTACCCACCACTGCGCCCCGTATTCACTGGTTAACTGGACATCGTTAACTTCACGCAGACTCTCTCATTGGTACATTTTCATCTTTAAATCACTTCTTGGTCTGTTGCCTTCATACATCTCCTCCTACATGTCTCTGCGTGAGTGCAGCTACAGTGTGCGCTCTCAGGACATTATTACATGCAGTGTTCCCTCAATGAGGACTGAACTAGGCAAAAGGGCCTTCTCCTACTCTGCTCCTGTTTCCTGGAATATCTTACAAAAAGATTTGAAGCTCTCGACCTTGACCTCTCTAAGCGGCTTTAAGAATCTGTTGGACTCCTGGCAGGGACCAATGCAGACATGTTCCTGTTTTTAGTTTTCTACATTCGCCTTAGAATCTAGCTGTTTTTTTGTTACCTTTTCCTTTTAGCCATCCTATTTGTAAAAAAAAAAATAAAAAAAAATAAAAAAATAAATAAATAAAAAACTGTAGTATGACTTTTTATAATTGTTAACAATTGTTGTTGCTGTTGTCCATTGTTGTCATCTTTCTTTGTTGAAATCAGGTCTCTCTTGTAAATGAGTCCTCGAGGCTCAATGGGATTTACCTGTCTAAATAAAGGTTGATTGATTGGAACTATTTTCATAATACTTTCATTTATTTTGTGAACAAACATGCTCCCTTTCGTCAGTTCAGAATAAAGGGACGAGACAGCCCCTGGTTTACTCCAGAGCTAGCTGACCTCCTGCACAGGAGAGATCATCTTTGGGCCACAGCGAGAAAATCGGATTCAGACACTGATTGGTTGAGTTTTCGACAGATGAGGAATAAATGCACAACTGCTGTCAAAGCAGCAAAACGCAACTATTTCTTATCTCAGACCTCCAAAAATCTAAATGACGTTCATGATCAACATCATCAGGCCAGGATTCTGCGGTCTACACTCATCTCCAGGCCAGCGGTCACTCTTTCAAGGATGAAGATGTTCACATCCTGGACAGAGAGGAATGATGGTTTGAGAGAGGAGTAAAGGAGGCCATCTTTGTGAAAAGAAATTGTCCATCATTAAACAGGGGTGGAGGCCTCCGGGTTCAACTGTCCCCCTCTTACAATGCTGTGATTGCTAGTATCACTCAGCCCTCTGTGAATAGTAAACAGCCATCAGTGTGCTAATGATCCATTGTTAGGCTGATGGTCCTTCTTGACCATGTGAGCAGCTGGTTTTGGTTGTCAGCAGCAAACTGGTTGATCCACTCTGAGAAGGTGCTATTTAAGAGACTGAGCTGAAAACAGCACCTCAGACTGAGGAAGTCTCTTGGATGAGAGATGAAACGTTTCTATATTTTTTTGCTTTGTTTTGTTTTTTTGTTTTTTTGAATGTCCAGAGGACCAGATTGAACTTTTTTGGATTTTTCTACCTGGATTATTGAGCATGCATCAGGATACTTTTTATAATTGTTTATTGTTGTTGCTGTTGTACATTGTTGTCATTTTTCTTTGTTGAAATCAGGTCTCTCTTGTAAATGAATCCTCGAGGCTCAATGGGATTACCTGTCTAAATAAAGGTTGAATGAATAATGATGGATAACGTTACTGAGGCATTTCATCTGCTGCTGCTGTGTTTTTTTTTTCTCCCTGATTGGTTGGCAGCACTTATCATACTCACCTGCTACAGATGACTCATCTGCTCACTGGCTTTATAAGGATTCACTGTGGATCAGGACTTCGCTGAAGCAACGCTTATGTTTGGTAAAAGCAGCTCAGCCTGAACTTAGTCTTGGTTATCTGTGCCTGTTAATGTTTGTTTGTTTATTTACCTGCCTCCAGAGTGGAACTCCCTGAGCCTCCTGAGAAACACTCCCCTGAGATCTGTGAGCTACTCACCTGAGACCATCTGCACGCTGCCTGTCTGCCTCCTCCACAAACCTGTAAATATTCACCTGTACACCTGCACCTGTAAATACACCTGGAACCTGGAAACTCACCTTGAGAACTGAAGACTCTGCACCCACCTGCAAGAAGACATTACTCTCCAACTTACCTGACGAATCTGCTCCACAGAAAACTAATCCTTGTTCCTACCACTTTCAGATCCCGACCCCATCCTTCCCTGGTTTAAATAAACAATTTATTAACTTTTCTGAGCCTGCTGTTGTTCTGGGTTTACCCACATTGACCTCGTTTAAAACCTGATAGTTTGCTTCAGCCAAGCAACATGTCTGTGTGTAAATCTGGCAACACTCAGACTGTGAGCTCTACACAAGTTTATGAGAGTAAGTTTGCTGAACTTGATAAAATGTATCAACATCTTTACCAACTTCAACAAAATACCACCGCCACTTTAAATCAAGTTTCTCACAGTGTAGCTGCCTTAGACAGCAAGATAATCAACTTAATTCCTGCCACTCCTGCTAACACACCTTCTGTTCCCAGCCTGTCTCCAAGTCCTGTGGGTGATTTTTGCTCCAATGCAACTTGGCCTTCGCTCGCTCCCCATCTCTGTTTCCGAATGATTACGCTAAAATAGCTTGCATTGTTTCAGCATTAAAGGGAAAAGCTCTCCGTTGGGCCCAAGCGTTTCTAACTGCCCATTCTCCTGATTCTCTAACTTCTCAAGCTTTCATTCAAGAATTCCAACGTGTATTCGACCATCCACTCCACCAGGAGGCGGCCGAAAAACAACTATTATCACTACGACAAGGAAGTAAGTCGGCAGCCGATCACTCTGTGGACTTTCGTATTGTGGCTGAGGAGGCTGGATGGGACGAACTAGCATTAAGAGGTACATATATTAATTCTTTAAATGAGAACATAAAGGACCAGCTTGCCTCCCGGGATGAACCCGGGAGCTTGGATGAATTAATCGCTCTCTCTATCCGCATCGACAACAGAATAAAGGAACGTAGAAAGGAAAGAAACTACGTTACCCATAATCTTCAGCATGTTTTTTTTTCGGTCAACCGAGAATAACAACACCAGAACTTCCTCATCACCCGAGTCTGAACCTGAACCGATGCAGGTGGGGAGGACCCGACTATCTCCTGAGGAAAGACAGAGACGATATGCCACGAAGGTCTGCATCTACTGCGGTAACAAGGGACACTTTGTCGCCACTTGTCCTGTACGGGGAAACGGACCGGCTCGGCAGTAAAACAGGGGACGCCGCCGAGTTCATCCCAAATCTCCCCTGCCTCGCTTCTGTCTGTACCTGCTACCATACTTCATGATCAAATTAAATTGCCCGTTTCTGCTCTTATCGATTCTGGTGCAGAACAAAGTCTGATCTCCAGAGACATAGTGGAACATCTCCAACTCCCCACCGTACCACTCACCTCATCTCGCTCCATCACAGGGCTAACTGGACAACATCTTGCCCAAATCACTCACAAGGTCTCGGATCTTTACGTTGTTGTCTCTGGCAATCATCATGAGCTGGGTGAGTTTCTTGTCTTTGATTCACCCATATCTCAGTTAATTTTTAGGTATCCCTGGCTCACCAAACACAACTCCATTTTTATTTGGTCAGAACGTCGTTTAGAGAGTTGGAGCAAGGATTGTTTAATGTCTTGTCTTAAAACGGCTGTCTCTACTCCCGTTAAAGGGAGGGAACCCCCCGATGATATCGATTTAACTAAGGTTCCCCCAGTTTACCATAGCCTGGCCCACGTTTTCAGTAAGAGTAAAGCCTTGACACTAACCCCGCACAGACCTTACGACTGTGCTATTGAACTCCTTCCTGATGCTACATTTCCATCCAGTCGGTTATATAACCTTTCAGGCCCCAAAAAGGAGTCTATGAAAGATTACATCGAAGGCTCCTTAGCATCCGGCATAATCCGCCCCTCCACTTCCCCACTAGGGGCAGGGTTTTTTTTTTTGTAGACAAGAAAGATAAGACCCTCAGACCCTGTATTGATTATCGAAGATTAAATGCAATCACTGTAAAGAATAAATACCCCCTTCCACTAATTGATTCAGTTCACGATCAGCTCCATTCTGCAACCATATTCACCAAGCTAGATTTAAGCAATGCGTACCATTTGGTAAGAATAAAGGAGGGGGACGAATGGAAGACTGCTTTTTAAGACCCCCCTTGGACACTTTGAATATTTGGTGATGCCTTTCGGACTCACAAATGCACCCGCTGTTTTCCAGGCTCTCATTAATGATGTCCTACGAGATTTTGTGGATGACTTTGTTTTTGTCTACTTAGATGATATTTTGATCTACTCCCGTGATGAAAGAGTACATGTTAACCATGTTAAGGCTGTACTACAACGTTTGTATGAGAATCAACTATTTGTAAAAGCCGAAAAGTGTGATTTTCATGTAACCTCTGTCCCCTTCTTGGGTTTCATTTTGGAGAAGGGACAGTTTCGTGCAGACCCAGAGAAGGTCCGAGCTGTCACTGACTGGCCAGTCCCTAAAGACCGCAAACAACTCCAGCGGTTCCTGGGCTTCGCCAACTTCTATAGACGGTTCATTCAGAGTCAGAGTCAGAGTCAGAGTCAGAGAGTCAGAGTCAGAGTTTCTTTATTGTCATTCGCACCTCATGTGGTACATGTGGTGGAGCGAAATTATGTACACGGGGTCCCAGTTACATCCAACAATAAAATGTCTAAGAAAAACAGTAATAACATCTAAGATATGAACTAAGAAAAACATCAACTAAATATACACTAAGCACTCATAACATAAAACATTGAACATCAGCACAAACATGAACATGAGTCTGTGAGCAGATGTGCACGCATGAACACATCAACATTGAAACAGATCAGCAGCAACATGAAACAGATCAGCAGCAACATGATATGGTTTTTCACAGTGATTATTCTAGTTAGAGATTCATGACTCTAACAGCCTCAGGGTAGAAGCTGTTCCTCAGTCTAGTGGTTCTACACTTAATGCTCCTTAACCTCCTTCCTGAGGGGAGTGGGGCAAAAAGTGTGTGTGCTGGGTGGGTGGGGTCCTTCATGATGCAGGTGGCCCTCTTCCTGCATCTGGAGGTTTAGATGTCTGTGATGGTGGGGAGGCTGATTCCAACAGATTTCTGTGCAGCCTTCACCACTCTCTGCAAAGCTTTTCTTTCTGCAGCTGTGCAGCCTCCATGCCACACATTGATGCTCGAGCACAGGATGCTCTCCACTGCACACCTGTAGAAGGAGGTGAGGACTGAGCTTCATTCAAGTTCAAGATTACAGCCGGATTGCTGCTCCCCTCACTCAACTCACCTCCACATTAAAAACCTTTTGTTGGACTCCTGAGGCAGACACAGCGTTTGGTGAGTTGAAAGCTCGTTTCTCCTCTGCTCCTATTTTGTGCCACCCTGACCCCAAGAGACAATTTATTGTAGAGGTTGATGCCTCGGATCTCGGTGTTGGGGCAGTCCTGTCCCAACGTTCAGACGCAGACAACAAGGTCCATCCCTGTGCCTTTTTCTCTCGGCGACTCTCCCCAGTTGAAAAGAACTATGACGTGGGCAATTGTGAACTATTGGCTATCAAATTGGCTCTGGAAGAATGGCGACACTGGCTCGAGGGTTCCGAAACACCTTTTTTTATTTGGACTGACCATAAAAATCTAGCCTACTTGCAGAACGCTAAGAGACTAAACCCCAGACAAGCCCAATGGTCCTTATTTTTTGCCAGATTCAATTTGTCCATAACAGACATACCCAGTTCTAAAAACGTTAAACCCGATGCTCTCTCCAGACAGTTTTCACCCTCAGGTTCTCCCAAGACCAACTCAAGCATTCTCCCGTCCACTTGCTTCGTGGGGACCCTCACCTGGGATATCGAAAACACCATCAGATTGGCACAAGCTTCTGAACCTGACCCTGGCTCTGGACCACCTGGGAGGAGGTTTATCCCCAAATCAGTTATTGGTAAGGTACTGGACTGGGTCCATAACCATCGCTTTACCTGCCATCCCAGAGTCACACGTATGATTGCCTTCTGTAAAAGACATTTCTGGTGGCCAACACTGTATCCTGATATCACAGACTTTGTCTCTGCCTGTTCAACATGTGCGTGAAACAAGAATGGAAATCAACAGCCTGCCGGTCTCCTTCAGCCTTTACCCATCCCAAGTCGTCCCTGGTCACACATCTCTCTGGACTTCGTCACTGGTCTCCCGCCCTCTGAAGGTAACACTGTAATTCTTACTATCATTGACAGATTTTCCAAGTCTGCACACTTCGTCCCTCTACCCAAATTACCCACCGCTTTGGAGACCGCTCAGCTGATGGTCACCCACATTTTTCGCCTTCACGGCATCCCCCTGGACATCCTGTCGGACCGTGGACCCCAGTTTATTTCTCAGGTCTGGAAGGCATTCTGTACTACCCTCGGAGCTAAGGTTAGTCTCACTTCTGGTCATCACCCCCAGTCTAATGGTCAATCCGAAAGGTGTAACCAAGAACTTGAAACGTCATTACGCTGTGTCATCAATAACAATCCCACATCCTGGTGCAAACACTTACCTTGGGTCAAATATGCTCACAACTGTCACACCTCCTCTGCCACTGTTTTTTCTCCCTTTGAAATTTCACTAGGCTATAACCCTCCCTTGTTCCCCAACGATGAACCTGAAGCCTTGGTCCCCTCCGTCCAACACCTCCTCCGATGTTGTCGCAAGATATAGAACCAGACCAGAAGAGCCCTAATGCGCACCGCCCACCGGAACAAAAGGTTTGCCGACCGGCATCATTCATCCGCACCCTCGTATCAAGTTGGACAGAAAGTATGGCTCTCCAAAAGAGATATTCAGTTAAAGGACTTTCCGAGGAAACTCTCCCCTAGGTTCATCGGGCCTTTTCCCGTGGAGAGAATCGTTAATCCCTCTGCTGTGAGGCTCCGTCTGCCCTCCTCCATGAAGGTCCACCCGACCTTTCATGTGTCGCAGATCAAACCTGTGGGTGTCAGCTCCCTCAACCCCCCCCCCCACCC
>NC_056519.1:28011571-28020317 GCF_014905685.2 Nematolebias whitei
CCGACCCCCCACCACCCGCCGGGCTGGTTGACAACGACCCGGTTTACACCGTTAGGCGGATCCTGGACGTTCGTCGCCAAGGCTGTGGTTTCCGATACCTAGTGGACTGGGAGGGATACGGTCCGGAGGAGAGATCATGGATACCCAGGTTGTATATTTTGGACCCTTCTCTCATAACCTCCTTTTACAGGGACCACCCTGAGAAGTGACTGAAATCGCCTGGAGGCGATGTTTAAGGAGGGGGTACTGAGGCATTTCAGCTGCTGCTGCTGCTGTGTTTTTTTTTCTCCCTGACTGGTTGGCAGCACTAATCATACTCACCTGCTACAGATGACTCATCTGCTCACTGGCTTTATAAGGATTCACTGTGGATCAGGACTTCGCTGAAGCAACGCTTATGTTTGGTAAAAGCAGCTCAGCCTGAACTTAGTCTTGGTTATCTGTGCCTGTTAAGAAAAGCTTTGCAGAGAGTGGTGAAGGCTGCACAGAAATCTGTTGGAATCAGTCTCCCCACCATCACAGACATCTACACCTCCAGATGCAGGAAGAGGGCCACCTGCATCATGAAGGACCCCACCCACCCAGCACACACACTTTTTGCCCCACTCCCCTCAGGAAGGAGGTTAAGGAGCATTAAGTGTAGAACCACTAGACTGAGGAACAGCTTCTACCCTGAGGCTGTTAGACTCATGAATATCTAACTAGAATAATCACTGTGAAAAACCATATCATGTTGCTGCTGATCTGTTTCATGTTGCTGCTGGTCTGTTTCAATGTTGATGTGTTCATGCGTGCACATCTGCTCACAGACTCATGTTCATGTTTGTGGTGATGTTCAATGTTTTATGTTATGAGTGCTTAGTGTATATTTAGTTGATGCATTTCTTAGTTCATATCTTAGATGTCATTACTGTTTTTCTTATACATTTTATTGTTGGATGTAACTGGGACCCTGTGTACATAATTTCGCTCCACCACATGTACCACATGAGGTGCGAATGACAATAAAGAAACTCTGACTCTGACTGTTAATGTTTGTTTGTTTATTTACCTGCCTCCAGAGTGGAACTCCCTGAGCCTCCTAAGAAACACTCCCCTGAGATCTGTGAGCTACTCACCTGAGACCATCTGCACGCTGCCTGTCTGCCTCCTCCACAAACCTGTAAATATTCACCTGTACACCTGCACCTGTAAATACACCTGGAACCTGGAAACTCACCTTCAGAGCTGAAGACTCTGCACCCACCTGTAAGGACATTACTCTCCAACTTACCTGACGAATCTGCTCCACAGAAAACTAATCCTCGTTCCTACCACTTTCAGATCCCGACCCCATCCTTCCCTGGTTTAAATAAACATTTTATTATAAACTTTTCTGAGCCTGCTGTTGTTCTGGGTTTACCCACATTGACCTCGTTTAAAACCTGATAGTTACCACAGCTAACACATACTGTTTTTATTAATGTTAATATAGCTAGCAACCCTTTAAACGTTTGAGCACTGACAGCCCATGTTGTATATAGTTACTGTGGCTAAAGTTGCTGCAATGATGGATAATGCTACCACAGCTAACAAACACATAAATACAGTTTTTATTAACCTTACCTTGCGCTATATCTTGTAATATAACCTCTATAAATAAAGGTTGAATGAATGAAATTCCGTGAAGTTTCCAGACAGGTCTCCCGAGGGAGAATAGACCCGGAAGTAATGATCCACAGCATCGAGTCAAAAAGGAAGTTGTCTGACGTCATGTGAAAAGGGCCTATAGGTGAAATAAAAGCAAAACGGGGCTTATAAAACATATTTTACAGGTACCCATTTTTCACCTGGTTACACATGTTTTACCACTCACAAATATGTAATATTGGATCATTTTCCTCAATAAATAAATGACCAAGTATAATCCAGCAATGTTCACTTCTTAGGTCAACTGGACGGTTTGTTTTTTTGTTCATGTTTAGTCCTTCATCCAAATGACTTCTTCAATCTGAGGAGCCAGCCACCAAACAAACTGATTCACAGAAAGAACACACTCCATAGTGGAAACAAACTGTTGGTAAAACATTTTGTACAAAACCGTTTCTTAACGTGACAATCTTTTCTTCAAACAAAAGCATTCAGTTGCTTGGTAACAGAGTTTCCGAGCAGCCTCTGAACGCAGCACAGCCCCCTGCTGGTCGCGCGCGGTAGTGCAGCAGTGGCTCCGCGCTGGGACTGGTCCTTTCGCAGCCATTTTCTGTCCAACCAAACAGCCGTTTCAGGAAGGTAACCAACCAGGGCTTCATTGCAGGTCTGTGCCTGGCTCCGGCCAATGATTGCTAACCGTTTTCTCGTTAGCTCGAATGGAAATGTCCGTCTCTGTCAGATTTTTTTTCATTTGTAGGTTGAGTGAATGAGGACTGCTTATCAGGATGTAATGAAACGAAACGTTACAAGTTAAATGTTTTGGCCCGAAGACGTCTTGCTCTGCTTGTCCACAACAAAGACCGAGCAGGCCAATAGACCTGAGTTGTAGTGGATTTATAACGAGAATTCGCGCGTGGAACAAAATGTGTCTAAACAGGTTTAAATGTCCCAATGGACAACAGTTTATTGTAAATAATCTCAGTGTAGCGGCTCATTGGGGGCTAACGACATCAGCCAGGTTCGTTGGTTAACATTAGCCAACGCTAGCTAACTAGACATAACGCAGCTCTGACTGGCGTTAGTTTGAAAGCACACGGGTCCAAAGAAGGATCTCATTGTTAACTCATGTTTGACCTTTTAAATTTGCTTTAACTGCCAAAACGTTCCTAAGATACGATGCTAATCATTCCAGTTTGCTGCCAATCGCGGTAGTGTTTTTCAGAGTTCACGGTCGCGGAGACGCAGCCTTAGTGTCATATGAATCAAAATTACTACATTTAGATAGTCTTTGGGGTCTACTTGAGAACATGTTTTCTTTTAAACAACCACGGAATTGTCTTTACTACTGATAAGAGACTCGGGTCTCTCTTGTAAATGAGTCCTCGAGGCTCAATTGGATTAACTTGTCTAAATAAAGGTTGAATGTTAAGCCAAATCAATCAGTGAGCGAAAAGACTCGTCGCTGTTATGTCGAGATCTGTTCCCCGTCTATTTTAAGCCCTAGAATCCTGCGGTCAGCGTGGGGGGCGGCCATAGCGAAAATATATACGTTTGGGCAGAGAAATGACAGTCGCAGACGTTGTTTATCGTGAGGTAAAGCGTTAGTTTATACATTTGACAAATGTGTGAGCATTGCTAAAAGCAATGGCGGTTTTGAGGGAAATGCCATGGAGCGAAGCTGGTGGGAGACCACATCTTGATACAATACTGGTGAGCAGTGTTGCCAGATAGAGTCGAGGTTTTCCAGCCCAAATATCTGTTAAAAACCGCCCCATCACACAAACACCCACCCAATCAATATATTGTTATATTTACTGTTACCAGTTTTCTGTTGTGAATGCCCTGGCAGAGATGACAATGTGATGCCAATCAGTGATGGTGAAAGGTCAGGAGAGATTTGAACCAATAATGAATGATTGTTTGAAATCTAAAAAAGTTAAATCTGGTCCTCTGGACATTCAAAAAAACAAAACAAAGCAAAACAACAAAAAAATGTAGAAACGTTTAGTCTCTCATCCGAGAGACTTCCTCAGTCTGAGGTGCTGTATTCAGCTCAGTCTCTTAAATAGCACCGTCTCAGAGTGGATCAACCAGTTTTGCTGCTGACAACCAAAACCAGCTGATCACATGCTCAAGAAGGACCATCAGCCTAACGATGGATCATTAGCACACTGATGGCTGTTTACTATTCACAGAGGGCTGAGTGATACTAGCAATCTCTGTGAGGTGCAGGTGGGCTGCGATCCTGCGATGGAGACCTGTCAGGCGCAGACTTTGCTGATGGAGCAGGGGCAGAAGTCGGGAGGCTTGGAGGGTTGAATGTGGAGTTTAGAGATGAACCATTACGCGCTGAAATACGTTCTGGATAAAATACAGTGAGAAACGGGACCGGAGGACAGTTAGTGTTTATGCAAATTAGCTTAGCATCGTAGCACCGATGTTGTCCTACTATGGCGTCAGCCTCTTTTGTTAGTTAAAAATATGTTCAGAACCGATGGGACGAGTAACTTAAAATATGTTTAAAGTTAGAAAACACTCACCATCTTCTATAAACGATTCAAGTAGAGCAGTGGTCGTGTCCAAACCACCCTCCAATTGCTCCATCTAGCTCGCTTTGACTTTTTTCGTCAGTCACCAAGCACAACACCTGCACTTCTGCATTTGATGACATTATTGTTTTTGTATAGCTTCAACATACTAAAAGATACGCTCCTCGAGTTATCGCTAATGGCAGGCGGTAGAGAAAAATGGCAGATCGGGTTGTTTGGAAAGACTCCACAGACTTCTCCCCCGACCAATCGGTGACCGACAGTGTTTCTGACGTCACGGCTCGGCTCGATTGGACCCCTTGAGAAGCTGGGCCAGAATGCTCGGAGGTGAGCTGGTCCCAAGAACTATGGAAAAGACCTCAAACACGCGTCAAGCCGGACATATACGACCCGTGCCGTGACAGTGGAAAAGGGGCAATAGTCAAATAACATTTTAAAATTGTCAGCAGCTTGGCAGTCCCCATCAAAGTTTCTCCAGGAACTTTCTAGTAAATAATAATATTGTAGTCATGTTAAACGATGTCTAAACAAAGTATGTGTGTGTTTCAGATGGATGGAGACAGTGCCACTACCGATGCCTCTCAGCTGGGCATCACTGGAGAATACATGGCTTCCAGTCATTATGTTCTCCAGTCCCAAGATGGTGAGGAGAAAAATGTGTTGCCTGTTCACTGTTACCATCAATACATGTTTTTAAAGATTAAGTATGGTCGAATTTGTCTCTGGACACATTTAAAACCTCAGTATTGTACAAGTTAAACAAGTGTAACACCAGACGCAAACTTTAGGAGGCTATAGACCTGGGGTGCCCACACTTTTTCATCATGCGAGCTCCTTTTAAAATTTTCAAGTCAAAGTGATCTACCTGCTATAAGGTCCCGTTTACAGGAGAACAACCTCTGGAAATGTTAATGTTTTTTCAAAAAAGCGTTCAATACAAAAACAACTGGACTTTATTTGTAACAGAAGACGTTTCGCTCCTCATCCGAGGAGCTTTCTCTATTCAAAGAGCAGTGAGTGAGGGGTTCAGGTGATAAGGCTGAGTGAGATAAGACACACACACATATGTAGATTGGCAATTCACACCTAAACACCTTAACAGTAAGAGTCTTTTGTTACTTTAATTCACAGACGAGGCCCCTCTGTTCCCATCAGGTGTGAAAACCGGCTGGGAATCTGTTTTAAAGTTGCGTTATATGTTTTTGAAAGTGGAAATCTGAGGCCTCCTCCTCTGTTGAGACGGCTTTTCTCTTTTTACATAAATTGCTTCCTTCACCCCCTTCTCAAACCATCCGTGTTCTCCGTCCAAAATGTGCACATTTTGGTCCTCAAAAGAGTGTCCCTTATCTGTGAGGTGGAGGTTAACAGCTGAATCTTGTCCTGAGGAAGTAGCTCTCCTCTGTTGAGCCATGCGTCTGTGAAGAGGTTGTTTAGTTTCTCCAATGTAGATGTCTGGACAGTCCTCGCTGCACTGGACCACATACACTACACCACTCTGTGTATGGGTGTTTTGTCTTTAGGGTGGACCAACGTCTGTTTGAGAGTCCTGTTGGGTTTGAAATGTACTGGGATGTTGTGTTTGTTGAAAATCCTTCTGAATTTCTCTGATACTCCAGCAACATAAGGGATGACAATATTTTTCCGTCTGTTGTTCTCCTTTTTCTGTTTTAGTGTGTTTTGTAGATTTCCTCGCTGACTTAACAAAAGCCCAGTTAGGATATCCACATGTTTGGAGAGCTTCTTGGATGTGTTTCTGTTCCTTTTCCTTCCCTTCTGTCTTTGTGGGAATGCGTTCGGCCCCATGCTGTAAAGTTCTGATGACAGAGTTTGTGTTCCAGTGGATGGTGGGAGTCAAACAGAAGATACTGGTCTGCGTGGGTTGGTTTTCTGTTAACTTCAATGTTGAGGCTGTCCTCTCTTTCCATCTGAACTAAACAGTCCAAAAAAGGCAGCTTGTTGTTGTTTGCATCCTCTCTGGTGAACTTGATGTTGTTATCAACCGAGTTGATGTGTCTGGTGAACGCTTCTATTTCCTTGGCTTGGATTTTGACCCAGGTGTCAGCCACATATCGGAACCAATGGCTTGGCGTTGTTCCCTCATAGGAGTTTAGGGCTCTCTGTTCCACTTCCTCCATGTAGAGATTGGCAACAATGGGTGACACTGGAGATCCCATGGCACAGCCATGCTTCTGTCTGTAAAAACTGTCATTGAACTTGAAATAAGTGGTGGAGAGGCAGAGATCCAACAGGGTGCAGATCTGGTCTGAAGTTAGTCCTGTTGATTAAGTCATTGTCTTGTAGAAGTTGTTTTCTGACGGTTTCTACTAGGGCTGCAAAAACAAATCAATAAAAATCGATGATTAAAAGCGTTGGCAACAAATTTCGTTATCGATTCGTTGTGTCGTGCGATTATGCATCTTTCACGGCGCTGCGGAGCCGTTTCGTTTTGTTCACGGGCAGTTCATTGTCAATGATGACTGACTGAATAAAGTTTGAAAAAAAAAACTGCAGCGCGAGTTGAACAGAGCGAGGGGCGAGGCAGAGCAGAGGCGTGTATTCAAAGGAAATTTAAGTAAATTTTACAAATGACTGACGCAGCGAAAACTCTTCGACCCAAGTCCTCCAAAGTGTGGGAGAACTTCACAAAGATAAAAAATGAGAAACATGCCGCTTTGAAAATCACCGACACGACACGGGAGAACCACGGAGATAAACGTAAACATGTCGGAGTCACAAGCTGCAGCTGATACATGTCTCACTCCCAACTCGTGTTGCAGGTGAGTCTCTACAATTTAACACATTGTTCTGTTTCCAAGTGAGAAAACTTAACGTCAGTCTGTCTGGTAGATGAAGCTGTTTGTTTGTTATCTGATTAATGACGGTGATAGAGAACGTGTGTGTTACTTTTTATTTAATTTAATTGGTACAAGCAGTGTTTAAATGTGATTTATAAATAAATCTAACACAAAGATAATAATTTAATGATTAAGCTTCAACTTTTAATTTGCTGGCAAAGTCTGAAGACACTGCAGGTATGGCAGGATGAATTGCATTTAAACAGGAATTAAAGTTTCCTGATACATGCTCAATAATCCAGGTAGAAAAATCCAAAAAAGTTCAATCTGGTCCTCTGGACATTCAAAAAACAAGAAAACAAAAAAACAAAGCAAAAAAAAAAATGTAGAAACGTTTCGTCTCTCATCCACCTCAGTCTGAGGTGCTGTATTCAGCTCAGTCTCTTAAATAGCACCTTCTCAGAGTGGATCAACCAGTTTGCTGCTGACAACCAAAACCAGCTGCTCACATGGTCAAGGAGGACCATGAGCCTAACAATGGATCATTAGCACACTGATGGCTTTTTACTATTCACAGGGGGTTGAGTGATACTAGCAATCATAGCATTGTAAGAGGGGGACAGTTGAACCCGGAGGCCTCCACCCCTGTTTAATGATGGACGACTTCTTTTCACAAATATGGCCTCCTTTACTCCTCTCTCAAACCATCGTTCCTCTCTGTCCAGGATGTGAACATCTTCATCCCTGAAAGAGTGACCGCTGGCCTGGAGATGAGTGTAGACCGCAGAGTCCTGGCCTGATGATGTTGATCTTCTGTGCTGGGCCATCCTTTTGGCCAGTGGCTGTTTAGTTTCCCCAATGTAAGACTGATCACAGCCCTCCTGACACTGAACAACATACACAATATTACTCTGTTTGTGCCGGGGGACTGGATCTTTGGGATGAACCAGTCTTTGCCGTAATGTATTTTGGGGTTTAAAAGCCACTGGGACGTTATGTTTAGAAAATAAACGTCTCAGTTTCTCTGATACTCCCTCAACATATGGAATGACCACTGGTCTGGGTCTGGGTTCCTCCTTTTCACCTGATGGCTGACTGGAGTCCTGTTTGGGTTTCTTCTCTGCTTTCAGGAAGGCCCCCAGTTAGGATATCCACATTGCTCTAGAGCCTGTCTTGTGTAGAATTTCTCCTACCAGGCAGGCAGAAGTTTCTACTGCTTCAGAGATGGGTATGCATGTGAAAAGAGAAGTCACATAATACGATACAAGGGTTTCTCCTGGGGTTAGGTTCAAATGTTGAATTTTGTTAGCAAAATCAATGGAGTTCTTTATGTGATGATTTGTGTTTCTAACAAGAGGAGCTAAAATACCAGCCAGATGTTTAGCAATATTGTATGTCACTGAGTTCATGCTGCTCACAATGGGTCTGAGTGGTGTTCCTTCTTTGTGGATTTTAGGAAGTCCATAAAGACAGGGAGTGGCTTCCCCTGGGTACAATCTATAATACAACGATCGAATGATTGTTTTCTCTTTTTCAAGTTTTTGTAGGCTGTGACTTTCTTTTTATAGGTGCTTGTTGGGTCCCTCTTCAGAGTCTTGTAGGTGTTGCTGTCACTCAGTAGTGTAGTTATTTTTTCCTGGTAATCAGAAGTGTTGAGGACTACTGTACATCTTCCTTTACGAGCTAGTAAAATGGTGATGTTTTGGTCCTGGCTGAGTGATGTTATAGCTTTCCTTTCCTGTGGTGTGAGGTTTGAAGGAGGCGGTTTGGCAC
>NC_056519.1:28025317-28054677 GCF_014905685.2 Nematolebias whitei
TCCTTTCTTTCTTTCTTTCTTTCTTTCTTTCTTTCTTTCTTTCTTTCTTTCTTTCTTTCTTTCTTTCTTTCTTTCTTTCTTTCGCACTGCATGCTGGGAGTCGGTGGACGCGTGTGGTGAGTCTGACAGAGAGAGTGGACGAGTTATTTCTAAGAGTTTTTCTGATCTTTTCTTTCATGTTGGCTTTCTAAGATTTCTTATTTACACTGTTTCTACATCTTGGGGATATATTTTGAATTTTCAGCGCTCACAGCGCTGTTTGTTTGAGGGGATGGCATCTTCAGGGACGCCGCCCATCTCGCTCAGGAATGGGATTCGGATTCAGCCTGATCCGTCAGTCCCAGTTGAGACAGTTCTCCTGGCTGTTGGTGATCTTGTTGGTCATACAAATTTAATTTATGCATCAAGGATGAACAAGGGTGTGGTGATATTTTTGAAAGAAGAGCGTTTCTTGACTCCGCTGATTGTCAGCGGGGTGAAGTAGATGGAGAGTACCTGCAGGTGTCACCACTCGCGGTGCCCTCCACCCGGGTTATTATTTCAGGTGTGCCGCCGTTCATTCCTAATGACTCGTTGGAGAAAGAGCTCCAGCGTTTTGGGAAACTCGCCAGTGGGTTAAAAACTGTGGGTTTGGGATGTCCATCCATCCATCCATTATCTTTACCCGTTTATTCCATTTTGGGTCACGGGGGTCGCTGGTGCTCATGTCCAGCAATCACTGTGCGAGGGGCGGGGTACACCCTGGACGGGTCGCAAGTCCATCACAGGGCCACATAGAGACAAACGAGACAAACAACCATTCACTCTCTCACTCACACCTAGGGACAAAAAAAAAAAATACCTCCAAGATGGCGCCGGTGTGTAGGGCTGCCCATCTCTCGCTCTCTGCTTGTTTTTTATTTTTGTTATTTTTACAATGGTTTGTGCAGTGTGCCGAGTCATATTTTCAGTATGATCGTCGGGCACTTTTGGAGCTCCATACATTTGCTGAAATTCCCGCTGAGTTTTTGAACAGCGGCCAGCACTCTCCCCCACCGGTCCTATCTGAGATTCCTGCGTTCCTTCTGCGTGACCCTGGCCTTTCTCCATGGAGGAAACGTCGCAGACGTCGTGGGAAGCGTGCAGGGATTTTGGTGAAACTGAGGCAAAGTGTGGATTATTCTATCAGGACTCGCTCTGGATCTGATCATCTCCTCTCTGACCCGTGGTGCTCCCGGGGCCCGGCTGCTGGCCAGCTGCCCGCGCGCTCAGTCCATGGAAACACCTGGAGTTGTTTACCTGTGCGCCGCACCAGCAGACCAGGAGGAGCTGTTCTTCATAACCTGCGCCCGCTGGCGCACGCGTCTCCATCCACGGCTATGCCTGTGTTGGACAATATCAGGATGTGTTTAATCAACGCAAGGTCTGTTTCCAACAAGACGTTTATCCTCAATGACTTTTTTAAAGATGAGGAGTTGGATTTTCTGTTCGTCACAGAATCTTGGATTTCTGATGGTGAGTCCAGCGCCTTGGCGGAACTATTACCTCCGGACTGTGTATGTTTCAATGCCCCGCGGCCATCAGGTTGGCGCGGGGGGGGGGGATTATTAACAGTTTTTAAAGCAAACTTGGCCTGTAAACAGTTGTCCATCCCGGTGTCCCGCGCCAGCTTTGAGCTGAGCGTTTTTGAACTCGGAAACTCTCCTACGGTTCTGTGCGCGCTTGTCTATCGCCCACCTCGTTCTAAGGACTTCATAAATGAATTCTCTGACTTTTTGGCTGATATCACACAGAGATACACTCACTTTTTGCTTATTGGTGACTTTAATTTGCATGTGTGTTGTCAGGAGAAGCCCTTAGTGAAGGACTTTCTGGATTTATTGGACTCTTTTGGCTTAGCTCAGCAGGTGAGCGGCCCCACCCAGGAACATGGTCACACGCTGGACCTCGTTTTAACACGCGATGTCTCTGTTTCTAATTTGAAAATCGGTGACAATGTTTTTTCAGATCACATGCCTGTATTGTTTGACTTCACCCCCCCCCCCCCCCTTGTCATACTGCTAAGACGTGCGTTCCTGCACGTACGCGTTCCATTAACCGTTTCACTGCTGCTCATTTTAATGAAGGTTTTAACTCTGAGAGGATCGAACAGCTCTCGGTGTCTCTTACCACTGAGGAGCTAACCTCTCAGTTCAACTCTGCCTGTTTAAATGTTCTGGACCGTGTTGCTCCCCTTAAGACCAGAAAAACAAAACTTAAATCAGAGCCCTGGCTGAATGACGTCACGCGAGCCATTAGGCGGCAGTGTCGCAAAGCTGAACGAAAGTGGAGGAAGGACAGGCTGCAAATTTCTTTTCAAATGTTAAGGGAGAGTTGGCGTCACTATCAGAAAACCGTTAAAGCTGCCAAATGTAAATTCTTCTCTGATTTAATTGTCTCCAACTCCCACAACCCCCGAGTTCTTTTCTCCACCCTGAACTCAGTTCTACACCTCAGTGAGCCTTCACCTCTGGAAGCCTCAACTGAGCTGTGTGAAAACTTCCTCCATTTCTTTTTAGAAAAAGTGGCAAACACCCGGACACTCATTTCTCCACCAGCTCATGATCTGTCCATCCCATCTCAGTGTGTGGCTGTGTTTGACCACTTTGAGCCCATCTCTCTGTCATCTCTGGAGCAGGTAATGTGCAGCATGAAGCCATCTGGTTCCCCCTTTGATGTGGTCCCCCCTCGACTACTAAAGGAAGTTTTTCCTACCCTGGGTCCTTTTATCCTCGCTATTCTGAATAGCAGTTTATCCTCAGGTGTGGTGCCAAAGACTTTTAAACATGCTGCTGTCCAGCCCCTCCTGAAAAAACCTAACCTTGACCCCTCAGTCATGTCCAACTTCCGGCCTGTCTCCAGACTCCCATTCACCTCTAAACTACTGGAAAAAATTGTGGAGTCTCAGTTGAAACAGTTTTTGGGGGATCACGCTATCCTTGAGTTATTCCAATCTGGCTTCAAATCTCTCCATAGCACTGAAACTGCTCTACTGAAGGTTTTTAATGACATTTTCTTATCCACAGACGCAGGTGATTCTGTGCTGCTTGTCCTATTGGACCTTACATCTGCTTTTGACACCATCAACCACAACATCCTCATTTCTAGACTGGAGCAGTGGGTGGGCATCACAGGGTCAGCCCTTAAATGGTTTGGGTCCTACCTCTCTGACAGAACCTTCTGTGTCAATATCAAAGATTTTAGTTCGGCATCAACAGCGCTCCAGTGGGGGGTACCGCAGGGGTCCATCCTCGGTCCCCTTCTCTTTTCTTTATACCTGCTGCCACTAGGTGCTATCTTCCGCAAACACAACATACGCTTTCACTTCTTTGCCGATGATTGCCAAATTTACTTCCCCCTGAGGCACAGAGGCACATGCTCTATTCAGCCTTTTCTTGACTGCCTGGCTGACATCCGGGACTGGATGGCTTTAAACTTCTTAAGCGTCAATGAGAAGAAGTCTGAAGTCATGCTGTTCCATCCCAGTGGCTCACTCATGAACCATGACATTGACCTTTTCTCTCTAGCCCCGCTAGAGAAACAAAAGGTCACTAATCTGGGGGTGATAATGGACCCGTCCTTAAAACTCAACAGTCACGTAAACATGATGGTCAAATCCTGTTTTTTTCAGCTGAGACGGCTGTCTAAGCTGAAGCCTATACTCTCCAAAAAGAACCTTGAGACAGTGATCCACGCCTTCATAACATCTAGGCTTGATTACTGCAATTCACTTCTGTTTGGAATCAGTCAGTCCTCCATTGCTCGTCTACAACTGGTCCAAAATGCTGCAGCCCAATTTTTAACTGGTACAGGCTATAGAGAGCACATCACGCCAGTTTTGGCCTCCCTGCACTGGCTACCCATTCACCTTCGGATCCATTTCAAAATTCTCATGTATGTTTTTAAATCACTGAACAGTTCCGCCCCATCCTATCTCACTGATCTTCTGCAGCCATATGTCCCACCGCGCTCTCTGAGGTCAGCAGACCAGATGCTTCTCTCAGTCCCAGAAACCCGTCGTAAGCTCAGAGGTGACAGGGCTTTCTCTGTTGCAGGTCCACGACTGTGGAATGAGTTGCCACTGAGTGTCCGGCAGGCTCCCACACTCTCAGTCTTTAAGTCTCGCTTGAAGACCCACTTCTATTCGCTTGCCTTTAACATAGTGTGATTTGTTTTGGTCCGGTCTGTTCTCTACTCTGTTGGCCATTTTAGTTAGCTTCTGCTGCTATTTGTATCTGTATTTCTATTTTATGTTTTCCTGTCTGCTGTGCATGTTTGGTTCTTTTGTACAGCACTTTGGTTGGCCTTGTTGCTGTTTTAAGTGCTATATAAATAAATTGGTATGGTATGGTATTAAGAGTTACCAATCAGCCTAACATGCATGTTTTTGGTCTGTGGGAGGAAACCGGAGTACCCGGAGAAAACCCACGCATGCACGGAGAGAACATGCAAACTCCACCCAGAAGGCCCCTGGACCGGGGTTTGAACCAGGGACCTGTTCGCTGAGAGGCAGCAGCTCTACCAGTTGCGCCACCGTGCTGCCCGGGGTTTGGGATGTAAGGATGGTAAATTAAAACATGTTCAGTCTTTCAGGAGGCAGGTGTTTATGTTTCTAAACTCTGCCACACACACACTAGACGTATCCTTCAGAGTTAAATATGGAGAAGGATCATACATGGTTTACACAAGTACGGGAAACATGAAATGTTTTGAGTGTGGGGATGTTGGGCATAAAAGGGCCGTTTGTCCGCACAAAAAACACGGAAATACAGGCTGAGATTAATTTAAATGCAGAGGCATCACTGACAGTTGCTGTTCCTCTGACAGAGGAGGAGGGGGCGTCCACCCTGTCAGCTGTTTCAGATGCCGGGGAGGGAAGCAGTGGTCAGAATAAACAGCCTGAAAGGAAAGACACTGATAAAACTGAGATTAATGTTTCTCAAGATATTAATACTGGAATTGTTCCTTCATCTCTGAAAACAGCTTCTGTCACTCCAATTCTAAAAAAGCCTGGTTCAGATCCTAATAATTTTGATAACCTTCGACCAATATCTAATCTTCCTTTTATTTCTAAAATCCTTGAGAAAGTTGTTGCTTCTCAGCTCCACTCACACCTCAACAAACATAATTTTTACGAACAATTCCAGTCTGGTTTCCGCCCCCACCACAGTACTGAAACAGCTTTATTAAGAATCACCAATGACCTTTTGATGGCAGCTGATTCTGGTCTCCTCAACATTCTCATCCTCCTTGATCTCAGTGCGGCATTTGACACTATTTCTCATATTATCCTCCTGAACAGACTAGCATCCATTGACATCAGTGATACTCCACTTGCTTGGTTTAATTCATATCTTTCAGGCCGCACTCAGTTTATTCAATTTAAAACCCATTCCTCAAGTTTGTTTCCCGTTGCTGCAGGTGTGCCCCAGGGTTCTGTATTAGGGCCCCTTTTATTTATTATTTATATGCTCCCTGTTGGCCACATATTCCGGAAACATAATGTCAATTTTCACTGTTACGCAGATGACACCCAGCTCTACATTTCCTCAAAACCCAATTCATCTCTTCCACCTTCCTCCCTATTGGACTGTCTTATGGAAATTAGATCATGGTTTTCCTCAAATTTTCTTAAACTCAACAGTAAGAAAACAGAAGTTTTACTTGTTGGCACAGTCTCCACTTTAACCAAATCGCAAAGTTTTTCCATCAATATTGACAACTCCCATGTTCTTCCTTCCACTCAGGTAAAGAGTCTGGGTGTCATACTTGATAATACACTTTCATTTCAATCTCATATTAACTCTATCACCCGGTCTGCATACTTCCATTTACGTAACATCAACCGACTTCGTCCCTTTCTTACTCCTCACGCTGCTGCCATCCTTGTCCATAGCCTTATCACCTCCAGGATTGATTATTGCAACTCTCTTCTTTTTGGTCTCCCGAATAAGACTCTCCATAAATTCAAACTCCTCCAGAACTCTGCAGCTCGGGTCATAACTTGTACCCCATTCAGAGAACACATCACCCCGGTTCTGCAGCAGCTTCACTGGTTGCCCATAGAAGCTAGAATAAATTTTAAAATCTTAACTCTCACGTTCAAGTGCATCCATAACCTTGCCCCTCCTTACCTGTGTGATCTGCTTCACATCTCCACTGCTTCCCGTTCCCTCAGATCCTCATCTGCCACTCATTGTATTGTTCCTTCTGCCCGTCTCGTCACCATGGGGAACAGAGCCTTCAGTCGCTGTGCTCCTCAGCTCTGGAACTCCCTCCCTCCTGTCATCAGGAACACAGACTCTCTTCCCTCTTTTAAATCACAACTGAAAACACACCTGTTTAAACAGGCATGTTCTCTTTAACTTTGTTTTAACTTTGTTTTAAGTGTTGTTTTATTGTGAATTATTTTTAATTATTTGTTGTTTCTGTTTTTATTAATTGCTGATTTTAATTGTTTTTGTAAGGTGACCTTGGGTTTTTGAAAAGCGCCCTGAAATAAAATTTATTATTATTATTATTATTATTATTATTATTATTATCCAATTGTTTAATTTGTCCAGTTAGTTTCTCTGATCATCATTTAGTTTATTTGGATTTTCTTTTTGCAAACACCACTAGATACAGATCTTATTGGCATTTTAACACCAAGCTACTTCAAGACACCTTTTATTTGCCAAAGTTTTAATCATTTTTGGCAGTTATGGAAGGCAAGAAAATCAGGATTTACATCCTTAACTGAGTGGTGGGAGGTTGGAATGGCTCAGATAAGAGTTTTTTGTCAGCAAAACACAAGCCGCCTATGTGTGGGAGGACGGGTTCTGACTGTCGTTTGTGCTTATGCACCAAACGGCAGTTCAGATTATCCACCCTTTCTGGAGTCCTTGGAGGGGGTACTGGAAAGTGCACCTTCTGGGGACTCCCTTGTTCTGCTGGGGGACTTCATTGCTCATATGGGCAATGACAGTGAGACCTGGAGGGGTGTGGTTGGGAGGAACGGCCCCCCTGATCTGAACCAGAGTGGTGTTCTGTTGTTGGACTTCTGTGCTTGTCATGGATTGTCAATAACGAACACCTTGTTCAAGCATAAGGGTGTCCATATGTGCTCTTGGCACCAGGACACCCTAGGCCGCAGTTCGATGATCGACTTTGTCATCGTCTCATCTGATCTGTGGCCACATGTCTTGGACACTCGTGTGAAGAGAGGGGCGGAGCTGTCAACTGATCACTACCTGGTGGTGAGTTGGCTCCGATGGTGGGGGAGGATGCCGGTCAGACCTGGCAGACCCAAACGTATTGTGAGGGTTTGCTGGGAACGTCTGGCAGAGTCTCCTGTGAGACGGAGTTTCAACTCCCACCTCCGGGAGAACTTTGAACATGTTCCAAGGGAGGTGGGGGACATTGAGTCTGAGTGGACCATGTTTCGTGCCTCTATTGTCGAGGCGGCTTACCAGAGCTGCGGCCGCAAGGTTGTCGGTGCCTGTCGTGGCAGCAACCCTCGAACCCGATGGTGGACACCGTCGGTGAGGGATGCTGTCAGGCTGAAGAAGGAGTCCTATCGGGCCTTTTTGGCCTGTGGGACCCTGAAAGCAGCTGATGGGTACCTGCAGTCCAAGCGACATGCGGCTCGGATGGTTGCTGAGGCAAAAACTCGAGCATGGGAGGAGTTCGGAGAGGCCATGGAGAACGACTTCCGCACGGCTTCGAGACGATTCTGGTTCACCACCCGGCGTCTCGGGGGGGGGAAAGCGGTGTGCCACCAACACTGTTTATAGTTTATAGTGGGAGTGGTGTGCTGCTGACCTCGGGATGTTGTGGGTCGGTGGGCGGAATACTTTGAAGACCTCCTCAATCCCACCGGCACGTCTTCCACTGAGGAAGCGGAGCCTGGGGACTCTGGGTCGGGCCCTCCAATCTCTGGTGCTGAGGTCACCGAGGTGGTTAAAAAGCTCCTCGGTGGCAGGGCCCCAGGGAAGGATGAGATTCGCCCAGAGTTCTTTAAGGCTCTGGATGTTGTAGGGTTTTGTTGGCTTACGCGACTCTGCAATATTGCGTGGACATCGGGGGAAGTTCCCCTGGATTGGCAGACCGGGGTGGTGGTCCCCCTGTTCAAGAAGGGGGACCATAGAGTGTGTTCCAACTACAGGGGAATCACGCTCTTAAGCCTCCCTGGTAAGGTCTATTCGGGGGTTCTGGAGAGGAGGGTCCATCGGATAGTCGAACCTCGGATTCAGGAGGAACAGTGCGGTTTTCGTCCTGGCCGTGGAACACTGGACCAGCTCTACACTCTCAGCAGGGTCCTGGAGGGTGCGTGGGAGTTTGCCCAACCAGTCTACATGTGCTTTGTGGACTTGGATAAGGCGTTCGACCGCGTCCCTCGGGGGGCCCTGTGGAGGGTACTCTGGGAGTATGGGGTACCGGGCCCTTTGATACGGGCTGTTAGGTCCCTGTATGACCGGTGTCAGAGCGTGGTCCGCATCGCCGGCAGTAAGTCGGGCTTGTTCCCAGTGAGAGTTGGACTCCGCCAAGGTTGCCCTTTGTCACCGATTCTGTTCATAACTTTTATGGACAGAATTTCTAGGTGCAGCCAAGGTGTTGAGGGGATCCGTTTCGGTGGCCTTAGGATTGCGTCTCTGCTTTTTGCAGATGATGTGGTCTTATTGGCTTCATCAGATCGTGATCTACAGCTTTCGCTACAGCGGTTCGCAGCCGAATGCGACGCGGCCGGGATGAAGATCAATTCCTCCAAATCCGAGGCCATGGTCTTGAGCCGGAAAAAGGGTAGAGTGCCCTCTCCGGGTCAGGGAGGAGGTCCTACCCCAAGTGAAGGAGTTTAAGTATCTTCGGGTCTTGTTCACGAATGAGGGAAAAATGGAGCGTGAGATCGATAGGCGGATAGGTGCAGCGTCTGCAGTGAAGCGGGCGCTGTACAGGTCTGTCGTGGTGAAGAGAGAGCTGAGTCAAAAGGCGAAGCTCTCAATGTACCGATCGATCTACGTTCCCACCCTCATCTATGGTCACGAGCTTTGGGTTGTGACCGAAAGAATGAGATCTCGGATACAAGCGGCCGAAATGAGTTTTCTCCGCAGGGTGTCTGGGCTCTCCCTTAGAGACAGGGTGAGAAGCTCGATCATCCGGGAGGGACTCAGAGTAGAGCCGCTGCTTCTCCACGTTGAGAGGAGCCAGTTGAGGTGGCTTGGGCATCTGTTTAGGATGCCTTCTGGACGCCTCCCTGGTGAGGTGTTCCGGACACGTCCCACCGGAAGGAGGCCCAGAAGAAGACCAGGACACGCTGGAGGGACTATGTTTCTCGGCTGGCCTGGGAACGCCTCGGGATTCCCCCGGAAGAGCTGGCCCAAGTGGCTGGGGAGAGGGAAGTCTGGGCCTCCCTACTTAAGCTGCTACCCCTGCGACCCGACCTCGGATAAGCGGAAGAAAATGGATGGATGGATGGATGGATACACAAGTCATTCTACAGTTAAAATTAAAAGTGTGATTCAGAATCTAGAAAATGAAATAAAACAGTTAGAAAACAATATTTTCACTGATGTTATTAATAATGACCAATATAAGCAAAAGAAAGAGCAGCTAAGTTGTTTTTTACATGAAAGGGCTAAAGGGGCTTTAGTTCGGTCACGGTTTGTAACTGTTAAGGATATGAATGCCCCTACATCTTTCTTTTTTAATTTAGAGAGAAATGTCAGTCAAACAAAGCAGTTAGTTTGCCTCCGGCTTCCAGATGGGACTATGACCACTGATCCCAATGCCATGAAGGAGCATGCTTTGGAATTCTACAGTGACCTTTTTAAGCAGCAGACCTGTAACAGAAGCTGCATGGATGCCCTGCTGGATGGTCTTCCTCAGCTTAACGATGCTGATCGGGCAATTCTGGATGCTGGAGTTTCATTGGAAGAACTGACTGCTGCTGTTGGACATATGGCTCCTGGCAAGACTCCAGGTCTGGATGGTATACCTGTGGACTTTTATAAACATTTTTGGACTCTGTTGGGAGAAGACTTGAGGGAGGTGCTTCAAGAGTGCACATTAACAAGTATCTTGCCATCATTCTGCCGACAAGCTGTTCTTTCCCTACTTCCTAAGAAAGGGGACTTGACTTTGTTAAAGAACTGGAGACCCGTCTTCCTTCTCTGTGTGGACTATTAAGTTATTTTCTAAAGTACTCTCAAATAGGCTGAAGAACTTTCTTGAATTTATCATACACAGAGATCAATCATATTGTGTACCTGATAGATCTATAATGGACATTATTTGTCTTTTAAGAGACTTGTTTGACATTTGTAAACTCTATGAAATTGATGTGGGTATTATTTCTTTAGATCAGGAGAAGGCCTTTGATAGGGTGGATCATTGTTTTCTCTTTTCTACATTAAGAGCTTTTGGGTTTATTATATAATGAAGTGTTTTGTCTTGTTAAAGTAGGGGGAGGATTAAGTTGTCCCGTCAAGGTGCAGAGAGGCATTTGACAAGGGTGCCCTATTTCTGGACAGTTGTATTCTATTGCTGTTGAACCTCTTTTACGCAAAGTACGTTCTACTCTTACCGGTGTTATTTTTCCAGGTTTGTCTATTCATCCTGGTTTAGTAGTTTCTGCTTATGCTGATGATGTAAACATTTTTATTAAAAACCAGGATGATGTCATAGGTCTGCAACACTGCTTGGAACTTTATGAAAAAGCTTCTTCAGCTAAAGTGAACTGGGAAAAAAGCTCTGCTTTAAAAGTTGGCCCATGGACAAATAACAATTTGCCAATATTACTGGGCAATATCCAGTGGGTTAACCAAGGTTTAAAATTCTTGGGTGTTTTTTTGGGGACAGATACTATTGTGGAGAAAAATTGGGAAGGTGTCATGGAAAGAGTGTGTGCCAGATTATCTAGATGGAAATGGCTGCTACCTCAGTTGTCTTACAGAGGAAGGGTTCTGGTGGTTAATAACTTGGTTGCTTCGGCCCTCTGGCATAAGCTGACTGTTCTAACACCACCATCTTCTCATACCATCTTCTTATACAACGTATCCAAAGGACTCTAGTGGATTTCTTCTGGTCTGGACGACATTGGGTGAGAGCTACAGCCTTGTACCTGCCAGTGGAGGAGGGAGGACAAGGACTTATAGACATAACCTCACGGATCACGGCTTTCAGGCTTCAAACACTGCAGAAACTGTTATATGGTGTTGGACTACCGTGGCTGGATACTGCGCGTCTTCTACTAAGGAAAGCAGGACGTATTGGCTACGATAAACATCTCTTCCTGCTGCGACAAGGATCCTTGGACCTAACAGGTCTCACGCCATTTTACCAATCAGTTTTAAATGCTTGGCATATCCTCACCTTTGAGAGAAAGACTGATATGACACCTGGGATGTGGGTTTTTGAGGAACCTCTGTTTGAAAACAATTTCTTCTCGTCACAGCTGTTCTCGTCTGTTACATTGAGATCTAAGATGAGAGAAGCGGGATGTGTGAAGCTGGGTCATCTAATGAAGCTGTCTGTGTCCAGTCTCACTGAGCGTCTAGAGGTGCAATCCAACAGACTTGTGTTAAGGCTGAAAGAAGAAGCTTGCGCTTCTCTGCCAGATTCCATCAGAGCGTTTGCTGTTAATAGTAGGGCTGCAACAACGAATCGATAAAATCGATAAAAATCGATAAAAATCGATGATTAAAAGCGTTGGCAACGAATTTCGTTATCGATTCGTTGAGTCGCGCGATTATGCATCTTTCACGGCGCTGCGGAGACGTTTCGTTTCGTTCACCTGCAGTTCATTGTCAATGCTGACTGACTGAATAAAGTTTGAAAAAAAAAACCTATAGCGCGAGTTGAACAGAGCGAGGGGGGAGGAGGAAGCAGAGCAGAGTGTTTTCAAAGGAAATTAAGTAAATTTTACAAACGACGCAGCGAAAACTGTTCGACCCAAGTGTGGGAGAACTTCACAAAGATAAAAAATGAGAAACATGTCGCTTTGAAAATCACCGACACGACACGAGAGAACCACGCTGATAAACGTAAACATGTCGGAGTCACGAGGAGGAGGAAGGAGCTGCAGCTGATACAACTCGTGTTACAGGTGAGTCTCTACAATTTAACACATTGTTCTGTTTCAAGAGAGAAAACGTAACGTCAGTCTCTCTGGTAGCTGAAGCTGTTTGTTTGTTTGTTTGTTTGTTTATCTGATTAATGACGGCGATAGAGAACGTGTGTTACTTTTTATTTAATTTAATTGGAACAAGCAGTGTTTAAATGTGATTTATAAATAAATCTAACACAAAGATAATAATTTAATGATTAAGCTTCAACTTTTAATTTGCTGGTAAAGTCTGAAGACACTGCAGGTATGGCAGGATGAATTGCATTTAAACAGGAATTAAAGTAATTTATTACTTCTACTCAAATGTGTGGAATTAAGTAATTTATGTGTGTGTGTGTGTGTGTGTGTGTGTGTGTGTAATTGCTCTTTTAGCTACTTTTGCCTGAACCCAACGCTGTAAGTGAAACAAGGCATTTCTTGAGTTGCTGTAAATTATGCTATAAAACATATTTACTGTCTCATTCCAGAAAACAACAACAAACAACAACACTTCATGATGGACAGACATCATGGACACCACAGCAGCAGCTGTCTTCACTGAAACATCCTGAACATGATCGTCACTGACACAAGGCCTTTGTCGATGGTTGAAGACGAAAGCTTCACTACAATGATCCACACTTTTAATCCAGGTTACAATAATCCACACTTAGCTACATATAGATACATTTGTATATATTTTTGTGTACATTTATTTTTTTAAGCTATTTGACTAACTTTTATTTTTTTATTATTCAATATTTTACTAACACAATAGTAAAATAGCAACCTGTTTTTTGTATGTCAGTCAAATGTTCAATTTTGGAATAAAGGGGTGGAAATTAAAACGTTGTTGTTTTTTTGCCGATTCATCGATTAATCAAAGAAATAATCGCCCGATGAATCGATTTTTGAAATAATCGTTAGTTGCAGCCCTAGTTAATAGTACTCTGTCTGACCAATGGGATGATGAATATGAGTATGCGTTTCCTTCTTTAATTGTCTGTCCTGCAGTGGATCAGTGGCAGGATGAGATAGAAAAGCTGCTGTCTCTCCAAGACTCACCACTAGGATGTTTTCAAGGCTTGGGGAAAAAAGTCTTGTACAGTATTTCTGTGAAGGTTCTGAATTTATGCTCGCTGGCAGAGGTGAGGGTGTCGAAGTGGACTGAGTTTTTTGACACCAGCTCTGCCCCAAGAGGCTGTTGGCGGTCCCTGTACAAACCCTCCATTGAGAAACAGGTGGGTGACCTCCAGTGGAGGATTGTGCATGGGGCTATAGCTACAAACAGGTATCTGGCACACCCTAATCCTGACATTAGTGTTTCATGTCCTTATTGTTCTCAGGAAGAAACATTGCACCATATTTTTATTGAATGTTCAAGATTGAATCCTCTTCTTGTTCTTTTAGAAAATCTGTTTAGTGGTTTTGGTGTACAGTTTTCCAACTGTATTTTTATTTATGGTCCACGGTACTGTGCAAAGAAAAAATTAGTTCACATTCTTTTAAATTTAATTTCTGGGACTGCTAAACTAGCAATATGGATATCAAAAAGAACAAAATCAATGGGCATCAAACAGATGATGCTCGTGTTTTATTTCAGAGACTGGTAGTTGTTCGAGTTCATGTGGAATTTGAGTATTTTAAGTTGACAAAGAACATGGATGTCTTTGTAAGTAAGTGGGGTATTAATGATGTTCTATTTCGTATTGGCTTCGCCCTTTAAGGCCCTCGCTAGTGGGTTTTATCCCGTCATGCAAAGCATCGCACTGAAAAGTTTAGTCCACGCCCACCTGTTGTGTGGGCCCCACCCGGTCCATATAAATTACGTTAAAAGCGGGAAATCGGCTCCCATTTTTCTTCAGCAAGCAATTAGCACTGACCTTCAAGCAACGAGATGTCCAGCACCAACACCATTCGCCTGTGTCCGTCCTGCATGACCGGCTACTTGCTGAGCTTCGACCGGCACTACACCTGCGAAGGATGCCTGGGTCCCCGCCACGCCGCCCTCGCCTCCTCCTGCCACCTCTGTGACCTCCTCCCCCTGGAGAAGAGGCAGAGGCGAACAGCATTGTTCAAGACTAACGTTGAGGAATGCGTCTCCGTGGCGGGGGACTGGACGACGCCATTGACTTTTTTGACGCCTGCTCTCGGAGCGAATCGGATGGTTCCTCCGGGACAGGTGGCGTCAGCAGCAGCCCCGCTGCTCACTCCTTCTCGAGAGTGTAGTGTCGGAACAAGGGGGGGCCGAGCGGATGCTCACCCCCCCACCCCCCCCAGACCTTTCCGCCTCAGCGGCCACACCGCTCCCTGCCGTCGGTACCCTCCTCTTGGAGCTGCCCGGCATAATCCAGGAGGCTGCTAACATGAAGGGACTTCCCGTCCCTCTACTCCCCCCCCCCCCCCCCCCCCCCCCGGCCCAGATCAGATGATCTAGCAAGAAGGTTTGGCTCCACCCCGGCTCGCCGTCCTGATCCCATCTGGCCCCGTTTCCCAGCAGTGACGTCCGAGGACCTGGTAAATTGAGAGCGCCCGTCTCCACCCCCCCCCCCCCCCCCGGAGCCGAGCCTGGCAGAAGCTTTCGGAGCTAAGTTGTCCAGGTTGGACCAACGTCCTGTTCCTCCGGGGAAGCATGACCAGACGGTGACGTCGCTCTCCAATCGAGCTCACCAGTGTGCGTTCCAGACGGCCGCAGCAAACAATAACGTGGCGCAGTTAGCGTACAGCGTTTCAAAGAGGCTGGAGGACACAGACCTGCCGGAGGAGACGAAGAGCTCCCTCTGCAAAGCGTCTGATGACATCCTCAACCTGTGCGCCTCCTCTGCTGTCTGCCTGTCTCGCATCGCAGCCTGGATGACGATGATCCAGAGGTTCACCTGGCTCCGTCACTCCCCCTCCCTGCCAGAGAAACTGCAGAAGGACCTGATGGAAGGCCCCATTGTGACGGACGCGCTGTTCGGGACCAATTTCAAGGCCATGCTGGAAAAGTCGAAAAAGTCGGAGGAGGTGTCAGAGACTGTGCGCCATCTGATCAAGCCGCACGACTTATCTCACCCCCCGGCCCGCTGGAAGGATCGTCGTGGCCAAAGGCAGCAACAGAGATGTTCCACAACTGCAGCAGCGTCCTCCCGCTCCGCTCCGCCGCCAACCCTTCCCGTCAGAGAACCACCCTTCTCATCCTAGCAACCAGCAGTGCAGCGTTTCCCCAGAGACCGCCAACAGGCGTCGCCCTGGGACAACAAACCGCAGGGCTCACGGGGGAGAAGATTCAAGAAATGACTCCTTGTGGGGGATGTATGTGTGCAAAATGATGACATGAGTTTTGAAATAAAACACGAACATCATTCAAAGATTAAAGTGTCTGATTTCAGCCTGTCTGTCAGTTCAAATGATCTCACAGCGACTTCTCCTCACACATCCTCCACACAAAACGAGCCGGTGTCCTCAAAACAGGTTTTTCAAAATCACCGCAGCTCAAAGGAACACACAAAATGCTCGCGTGACACAGCAGCCAAAATTGAATGTTTTCAGCAGACCAAGTCCAGTGGGAAACCTTGCTCTCAGCCTGGGCTGCGCGCTGCCTCCTCTCATCGCAGCGGTATCAAACACACGCTTCCGTGGTGCCGGCAGTTTTTACGCAAACGGCGCCGCGTTGATGAGGGCGCGCACGCCTTCCCTCAGTGCACGCCGGCTCACATCAGCGTGAATGTGAGCCCACAGCCTGAATGCGGCACAGAAGCGCGCTCAAAGCCCTTTTGAGAAAGCCTCCCCTTGGGTCGCGCGGAGCACACCTCTGCGACACATGACGACGGTGGAGGCTGTAACCTGGTTGACGTCTGTAAGAAACATGACGCATCACAAAAACGCGTGCCCACTCCCCGAGCGTTACGCGGAGTGGCAGCGAACATGCTCTCTAGACAGATAGATGAGCCATCTTATCAGCAGGGGTTAAACGCTGCATTTCGCAGCTCAACCCCCCCCCCCCCCCACCCCCCCCCCCATTCGAAGGAATTTTAGAGATGGTTCTGTCATCCCCAGACCAGATCTCGTCCCTCCACGCAGAATTTCAGGAACTTTTGGTAAAAGATGTAATTTCCATGGTTCCCAATGGAGAGGAAAACACAGGGTTTTACTCACGTTACTTCCTGGTCCCAAAACGGACCGGAGGGATGAGACCCATCTTGGATTTGTCGATTTTCAACAAGGCGATCATGGAGAGACAGTTTCACATGTTGACAACCAGACAGCTATTAGACAACATTCAGCGAAACAATTGGTTTATCGCCATCGATCTGAAAGATGCCTACTTTCACATCCCGATCATCCCAAAGCACAGAAAGTTCCTGTACTTCTCCTTTTGAGGGATTCAGTATCAGTACAACAGGCTGCCGTTCAGTTATTCCCTCACACCTCATACGTTCTCAATGTGTGTGGAGACGGCTCTGCAGCCACTACATAGAGCAGGGATGAGAATTTTGTTTTACCTGGACGATCTGTTGCTGCTGACCTGTTCCAGACAGGAGGCAGCAGCACAGACCCAGGTGCTGACGTCACACCTGTGAAATCTGGGCTTCGCCATAAATTGAGAAAAAAGCTTGATTCTCCCGGCCCAGACGATCGTTTATCTGGGAGTGGAGCTAAACCCTATCACCATGAGGGCTCGTTTATCACAGACAAGAATCAAAACTCTAAAAGACCTGCTCCGCCACGTAAGGCCTGGCAGAGTGGTAACAGCCATTTCCGTCATGAAGCTGTTAGGAATGATGTCGTCAGCTTACTCGGTGGTTCTGCTGGGCTTACTCCACATGCGACGCCTTCAGAGATGGTTCGCTCGTCTGCGTGTGGATCCGGTGAGGCAGAATCAGAACAAACTTTATTGGAATTGCACCAAGGTACAACGCTAAGAGACGGATGATTGCTGTGCCCCCCTCCGTGAGAACAGACCTCCGACACTGGGGAAACCCCCTTGTTCTGTCGGAGGGAGTCCTTGTCAGCAGACCTACGTCACACGTTTCAGTGTTCACAGACGCGTCCCTGTCAGGTTGGGGGGGGGGGACATGCCTATCCCAAGCTGTAAGGGCGCTGTGGCCACCTCACACAACAGCTCATATAAATGTTCTAGAATGTCACACAGTTTTGAATGTGATCCAACATTTTGCTTCTGTGCTGCGGAATCAACATGTCCTGATTCACACAGACAATAAGGTGACTGCGGCATACATAAACCGGCAGGGGTGTGTGCGCTCAGCCCAAATGTTACACATTGCGAGACGGTTGCTGTATTGGGCACACTAAAATCTGCTCTCCATCAGAGCAGTGTACATCCCCGGTGTTCTGAACAGAGGGGCGGATGTGATGTCCAGGGTCAGTTCGCGTCACGGGGACTGGAGCCTCTATCCCGACCTGATGGCTCAGACGTGGCAGAAATTTGGCAAAGCGGCTGTGGACCTCTTTGCAACACGAGAGAACGCTCAGTGCCAGCTATGGTTCTCACTGAGCCCGCGGGACGAACCACCGCTAGGGGTGGACGCGTTTGCTCACAGCCAATGGCCCAAAATGCTTTTTTACGCGTTTCCCCCACTCCATCTGATATTACGGTTTCTGAACCGAGTTCAGGAGGAGGGATTGACAGCCCTCCTGTTGGCTCCCCAGCGCGTGAACGCCCCATGGTTCCCAATTCTACGAGGCCTGTTATCGGGGCATCCGTGGAAACTGCCTTGGAGGGAGGACGCTCTCCTCCAGGCGGGAGGAGCGATCAGGAGCTACCCAGAAATAGGCCAGCACCTTTGGGTCTGGCCGCTGAATGGATCCGTTTGGTGAGGATATGTCTCTCCCAAGAAGTAGTGCGCACGATCCAGGATTCACGTGCTGCATCCACCACAGCGCTGTACACATCAAAGTGGACAGCTTTTCAGCGCTGGTGTACGGAGAAAGGTATAGAGGCCACCTCATGTCCACTAGGTGGCGTGGTGTCCTTTCTGCAGCAGCTGATGGACAGAAATCTGGCGTTCAGCACGATTAAAACGTACGCTACAGCCATCTATTCCTGTCACGAAGGTTTCGGGGACAGAATTGCTTTTAATCACCTGCTGATGAAGCGTTTTTTTTTTTTAAAGGTTTACAGAGATGCAGGCCTGTTTCATGCCCATTTGCTCCACAGTGGGATTTAACGCTGGTTCTGCGAGCCCTGATCAAAGCTCCATTCAAGCCACTGAATCAAGTTCCGATTAAATTCTTGTCTCTTAAAACAGCCCTGCTGTTGGCTTTAACATCCACTAAGAGGGTGAGTGATTTATCTGCCCTCTCTGTCGCTCCGTCATGCCTCAGAATTCAGGCTGATGGCAGCTCAGCTGATCTGAGGTCTAACCCAGCGTTTATGCCTAAAAACATAACAAGCTCATTTAAATCAAGAGCGATATCGTTGGAGGGATCCCCCCCCCCCCCACACACAAATCAGAAGAAGAAGGATCTTTCCATCTTCTCTGCCCTGTGCATGCATTGACGTGTTACATAGCACGCACGGCCGCACTGCGTCAGACTCAACATTTGTTTGTGCACTATAGAGATGCATCTGCAGGTCGCCCATTATCCACCCAGCGCCTGTCACACTGGCTGTGTGAGGCCATTTCTGAAGCTTACAGAGCATCAGGTTTAGAGCCTCCTGATAACCTCAGGGCGCACTCGACCAGGGGTATTGCATCTTCGACTGCTTTGCATAATGTGCACCATGTGCTCCTTAAACAGGTCTCTCTTGAAAATGAGTTCTCATGGCTCAATGAGACTAACCTGGATAAATAAAGGCTAAATGAAAAAAATAAAATAAAATAATGGTATGACAATGCAGGATATTTGCAATGTGGCCGTGTGGTCAACACCCTGTTCATTTATTCGTTTTTATTTACGTGATGTGACGGCTCATTCCATGACGCATTCTGTCCTTAGTGCTTTAACAAAATGAATATTGTTGTTTCATGGAATCTCGTTTAAACTCACATCTGACTGCATGCATTTACAGTGTGAGATATCAGTCACAGTTTGTGACTGTTGTTCTTGTTCTATTGTCACTAATCGGTTCATGACTATTGTCATCAATCAGTTCATTTGATTAATAATCAGTTCACTTATTATTATTAATCTGTTCATATTGAAGAGCCGTGGATCTGCTTGGTTCACGGCCTTTTTCAGCCTCTTCTCTTTCCCGTTGAAAACTTTTCCGGGGCGTTCATGCACTCAGAACGCGGAACTACGCAGCGCGCGTCTGTGCATGGTACACGTAATTACGCAATGCACATTTACGCACATGGAGAGCTGAGTGACGACATTTTTTGGGCAAGTGGGTGCTTCATATGGTGTTTGAATGGACCCAGTGAGGCGAGGACCACATCATGCTTCACCTTTTAACCCACTAGCAAGGGCCTTAAAGGGCTAGGCCTGTACGAAATAGAACGTTGGTTACGTACTGTAACCCCAGATTCTATGAGTATAGGTGTAGCCCTTTAAGCGCCGGGCCTCACTGGCTCCTAAATGGCTGAAGAAAAAGCTATTTGGGAGCCGATTACCCACTCTTAACGTAATTTATTCGGACCGGGTGTGGCCCACACAACAAGTGGGCGTGGACTAGACTTTTCAGTGCGATGCTTTGTATGACGGGATAAAACCCACTAGCGAGGGCCTTAAAGGGCTACGCCTATACTCATAGAATCTGGGGTTACAGTACGTAACCAACGTTTTGTGTTCAGTGGATGAATCATCTTTAGTATTTACTTTTTGATTTGTTTTATTTAACGTGTTTTTTGTTTGTTTATTGACTGTTAGAGTGTGTAATAAAAGATTTTTTAAACTCAAACTTTTTCTCTCTTGTGCGCATGCGTGAGCGTCTGTCGCACGGGTGGAGAGGAGAGTGGAAGTGTACTTCTTGAAGGTTTGACTAGCGTTTTCTTTTAATTTTGTAAGGCGATTCATGTGCTCTTTCTTCTTTTTTTTGGTGTGGTACAACTGTTTAAAAGCACGCCGGGTTATAGTGGTGTTTTTTCTGGGTTTCTGTTTGGCAGCGCCAGGCTTGGTGCGATGGCCGGCAGAAACACCGGGTGTGGGAGTTTGTCCCGTCGACACGGCATCAAGATGCCGGTGGGCGTGGATTACTCGGTTGAAGAGTGTGCGTTAGCTGTAGGAGAGGTGGTCGGGTGTGAAAGTGTGAAAGCAGCGGCCAGAATGAACAATGCTGTGGTTATGTTTCTGGATTCTATAGATAAAGTTAATATTGTTGTTGAACGGGGAGTAGTTCTGAGAAATGCATACTCTGTTGTGTTTCCCCTCGTGAATCCAGCAAAGAAAATCATCCTGTCAAACTTGCCTTCGTTCATTAGTGATGACGTGTTACTGAAGGAATTGTCACGTCATGGTCAGATTGTTTCAACCATGAAAATGCTTCCCTCATGTTGTAAATCAGAAAAACTGAAGCACGTTGTGTCTTTCAGGAGACAGGTGTATATGATCCTGTTAAATGATTCTGAGGAACTGAACATAGTCATGAGATTCAAAGTTGAGGGTTTTGACTATACTATCTTTGCAACAACTGAGACAATGAAATGTTTTGGGTGTGGACAGGACGGCCATTTAGCACGGACTTGTCCTGAAAAAGTAAAAAATTCAGAGAAAGAGCCCCCCCAGACTGCTGGAGGGACAGAAACCGTCTCTGTGGTCAATGAAAGTGAGCAGAGAGGAGCAGATGTTCCTGAGTCTGGTTCAGACATGCAGCACAACAGTCAGGTTGCTTCTACTTCGACTTGTGTAGATGAAATTAGTGAGAAAGTTATTGAAGAAGCAATAATTCAAGAGGAATTGAACGTAGATGAAGTGGTGTCTAGGGGGGAGAAAATAGCGAGGGATAATGAAGCTGTATTTAAAATGCCAAACGCAAAGAGAAAAACAAGATGGTCAAAAACAGTAAAACCAAAGAAAATGCAGGTGAAAGAAAAACTTGTACAAGAGAGTGAGTCAGTGTTCTTTTCTGACTCGGACAGTGACAGGGAAGCATCTGACTCCTGAATTCCTGATGATCAGATAACTAATGGCTACAGCATTGAACAGATCCGTAGTTTTTTGGAAGTAACCAAAGGAAAAAGAGATATATCTGTAGATGATCATTTTCCTAACAGAATAATGTTTCTTGATTCAGTCAAGTGGTTAATGAGACAAAGAGACTCTGAAGGTTTAAAGGACACTGAAGTCTATCGTCTTCGAAAACTGATACAGAAACTGGGAACTTCAAAAAAAATGATGCATCCAAAAAGTAAAAGACAGGAGTTGTTTTGCTATAGTGCTTCAATCCTACTGTTCTTTTTCTGGCTGGCTATGAGTAGGTTAAAAATGTCATCTTTAAACCTGAATGGTGCAAGAGATACAAAGAAAAGAGCTATTTTTTTTTTAACTTCTAAAAACTAAATGTATCAACATTGCCTTTGCTCAGGAAACTCATAGTAATATTGCTAATGAAGTTGACTGGAGGAAGCAATGGGATGGGAATATTGTCACAAGTCATAAAAATTAATTGAGTGCTGGAGTGGCAATATGTTTTTCAAAAAATTTCCTTCCAGAATCTTGTGAAGTGGAAGAAGTTTTTCCAGGGAGATTTCTGAAAGTGACTGCAAAATATGAAAAATTAACTTTTGTTCGGCTAAATGTTTATGCTCCATCAAATCCTAATGAAAGATGCCAGTTTTTAGAAAACCTAGGAAATACTGTTGCAAGCTGTACCTCAACAGATTACTTGATTTTGGGAGAAGACTTTAATTGTACTTTTGATGATTTGGACAGAAATCATTTAGAGCCTAATATTAATTCACAGTGGATTTTGAAACGAGACTCATGAGTTAGCTGATGTGTGGCACTCTAAACATGGGACAAGTAAACAATATTCATGGACTTACTGTAAAGACAATTACATTACAATGGCAAGACTTGACAGATTTTATTGTTTTGAACATCACTTACAAATGTTTAAATCCTGTATATTGTGTCCTGTTGGTTTCTCTGACCATAGCGTGGTAATAGGAAATATTTTTCTTAGTGGAGTAAAACCGAAGAGTGCAGATTGGCATTTAAACAATATTTTGTTAAATGATGGCTTCTTTAAAGAATGTTTCTCATTTCTTTGGAAAGAGTGGAAAACTAAAAAATCTCAGTTTGTTTCCATACAACAATGGTGGGATATTGGAAACATAAAATTTCAACAGTTTTGTACTCAATATACCTCCAATGTTACAAGAGAGCTTGTACAATCTATAACGGATCTAGAGATGGACATAATGGATCTTCAGACTTTGAATGGATCTACAGGAGATGCAGGTCATTTTCAGACTCTCAAAGAGAAAAAGACTGCTTTGGCTGATCTACTCGGGATTAGAGCGCAGGGGGCTTTAGTTCGCTCACGCTTTCAAAGTGTCACTGAAATGGATGCTCCTTCTAAATTTTTCTTCAACTTGGAGAAAAAAAATGGTCAAAGGCGACTCATTCATAGTATTCGAGCAGAAGATGGAAGTGACTTAATGGAAACAACGGCAATGAGAATTAAAGCTGCAAGCAGCGTTGAAGGCCCGCGGCCTTACGGCGACCGCGGGAACTCCAGCGACTCTTCCCGGTCGCCATCGAGAACGCTCACGCTACCGTCACGCGCCCTTTCTCCGGAGTGCGCATTCGCTGAACCTTTCACATAAGCTGCGACCACATATATAACTATAGTAATAATGTAAGGGGTGCACTTGAGTCAAATATTAAACAACAACACCACTGTGTCCATAAGTCCTCACTAGTCAAGCACCAAAAATCTGGTGCAGATCGGACGATATATCACTGAGATTTAACAGTTTGAATTATCTAGGGGTGCACTTGAGTCAAATATTAAACCACAACACCACTATGTCCATAAGTCCTCACTAGTCAAGCACGAAAAATCTGATGCAGATCGGACGATATATCATTGAGATATAACAGTTTGATTTATCTAGGGGGCGCACTTGAGTCAAAAGTAAAACAACAATACCATTGTGTGTTTAAGTGCTCACTAATCACACACCAAAAATCTGGTCCAGATCGGATGACATATCACTGAGATATAACAGTTTGAATAATCTAGGGGGCGCACTTGAGTCAAATTTTAAACAACAATAACAATGTGTGTAGACATGGTCACACATTGTGCCACAAAAATCTGGTGCAGATCGGATGATATATCATTGAGATATAACTGTTGGTATATTGTAGGGGGCGCTCTAGAGTCAAAATTTAAAAAACATTACTACTGTGTCCACCAGGGCTAAATAATAATACACCATAAATTTGGTGCAGATCGGCTGATATATCACTGAGGCAAAACAGTTTGAATAATGTAGGGGGCGCACTTGAGTCAAATATTAAACAACAAAACTAAAATGTCCATCAGTTCTCAGTAATGACGCACCAAAAATCTGGTTAAGATCGGATGTTGTATCACTGAGATATAACTGTAAGAAGAATGTAAGTGGCGCTGTGGAGGCTCTTGGTTACTTATCATTGAAACCTGTTCAAAGGTGGATAATGATCAATCTTAGTGATTTTGGTTCACCTGGGCTCAGATCTGTGCAATTTAGATCCAAACGTATTGCAACGGCGTCACTTTTTAATTCGCCATGGCGCCACGCCCACATTCTCCAGCTATAACTGTTTGTTGTTTAAATCAAGTCAGACCATCTTATCTGTCTTCTAACACAGGATCATCCTGATTATGTGAAGGGTGTCAAAGAAGGACCATTCCAAGCAAAAAAAGTCACTTCCTGTTCTGAGGGGGCGGGGCTTAGATGACGTCAAAATTTGACCTCAGGGTATCGTCGGGCATGGGACAGGGATGACTCGTGCCAAATTTGGTACAATTCTATCTTTCAATGTGAAAGTTATAACGTTTGGAAATTTATGGCGAGAAGCTCAACTTTGAGGCCTGGCCACGCCCCTTTAACAAAATGAAATCGAAAGCTTTTGATAACTATTACTCTCCAATTCGCCGTTAAAAACGCCCAAAAATTAACCTTTGACCCAAAATGGCCGACTTCCTGTTGGTTTTGGACCTGAGCTCCAAGAGACTTTTTCATAGGTCCTGAGAAGATACACATGTTCACCGAGTTTCAGATTTATAGGTCAAAAAATGGCTTGGGGCTGAGGTTTTAAAATATTATAGGGGGCGCTAGAGAGGCTATTGGGCAATTATCATGGCTTCCTGTTCAAGGGGCGGGCAATGATCGATCATAGTGATTTTGATGAACCTCGGATCAAATCTGTGGAATTTAGAGCCAAACGTATTGTCATGGCGTCACTTCTGAATTCGCCACGCCCACATCCTCCAGCCGAAACGCTTTGCGCTTCAAAGCAAGTCAGACCAACTTGTTATCTGCCTTCTAACACAGGATCATCCTGATTGGGTCAAGAGTGTCAGGGAGGGAGCATTCCAAACAAAAAAAGTCACTTCCTGTTCTGAGGGGGCGGGGCTTTGATGACGTCAAAATTTGACCTCAGGGTATCGTCGGGCATGGGACAGGGATGACTCTTGCCAAATTTGGTACAATTCTGCTTTTCAACATGGAAGTTGTAGCGTTTGGAAATTTTTGGCGTGAAGCATAATTTTGAGGTCCGGCCCCGCCCCCTCAACATACGTCGGTTTGCACTGTTTTGATAACTTTTCGTCCCCCGTGCCTACGGAACAAAATGGCGAAAGTTTGAACACGATTGAGCGAAATCCCTAGGAGGAGGAGTTCAAATTCGCCTTGTACGAAAAGTGAAAAACGGCCAAAATTGACCCTTTGACCCAAAATGGCCGACTTCCTGTTTAGTGGGTTGTACATGTGTACCAAATTTCAGCTCTCTAGGACTTACCAGTTGTCATATCTCACGTTAGGGGGCGCTGTGGAGCAGTTTGGCCACGCCCACTTTTGGTTCCATTACAGTACAAAAATTTCACGCGGGGGACAAGTTTTGGTAAAGTTTGGTGAGTTTTGGGATATGTTAAGGCCTCCAAATATGCGTCTCTAATGTCCCAAGAAGAATTAAAGCTGCAAGCAGCGTTGAAGGCCTTTGCAGCGAAGCGCCGCTGCGGCCTTACGGCGACCGGGGAAACTCCAGCGACTCTTCCCAGTCACCATCTAGGGGGCGCACTTGAGTCAAATATTAAACAACAACACCACTGTGTCCACAAGTCCTCACTAGTCAAGCACCAAAAATCTGGTGCAGATCGGACGATATATCATTGAGATATAACTGTTGCAATATTGTAGGGGGCGCTCTAGAGTCAAAAGTTAAAAAACATTACTAATGTGTCCATCAGGGCTACATAATAAAACATCAAAAATCTGGTGCAGATCAGATGATATATCATTGAGATATACCTGTTGGAATATTGTAGGGGGCGCTCTAGAGTCCAAAGTTAAAAAAACGCTACTAATGTATCCATAACTGCTTACTAATGACGCACCCAAAATCTGGTGCAGATTGGCTGATATATAACTTAGATATAACTTATTAAATAATCTAGGGGGCGCACTTGAGTCAATAGTTAAAAAACAATAGTAACGTGTCCTTAAGTGCTTACTAATGACACACCCAAAATCTGGTGCAGATTGGATGATATATCACTGAGCTATAACTGATTAAATAATCTAGGTGGCGTACTTGATTCAAATATTAAACAACAAAACTAATATGTCCAACAGTTCTCAGTAATGACACACCAAAAATCTGGTTCAGATCGGATATTGTATCACTGAGATATAACTGTTGGAAGAATGTAGGTGGCGCAGTGGAGGTTCTTGGCCACTTATCATGGAACCCTGTTCAAGGGGTGGATAATGATCGATCATAGTGATTTTGGTTTATCTGGGCTCAAATCTGTGCAATTTAGAGCCAAACGAATTGCAACGGCGTCACTTTTTAATTTGCCATGGCGCCACGCCCACCTTTGTCCAGCTATAACTGTTTGTAGTTAAAATCAAGTCAGACCATCTTATCTGTCTTCTAACACAGGATCATCCTGATTAGATGAAGCGTGTCAAAGAAGGAGCATTCCAATTAAAATTAAAGCTGCAAGCAGCGTTGAAGGCCCTCGCAGCGAAGCGCCGCTGCGGCCTTACGGCGACCGCGGAAACTCCAGCGACTATTCCCGGTTGCCATCGAGAACGCTCACGCTGCTGTCACGCGCCCGTTCTCCGGAGTGCGCATTCGCCGAACCTTTGACATAAGCTGCGACCGCATATATAACTATTGTAATAACGTAGGGGGCGCACTTGAGTCAAATATTAAACAACAACACCACTGTGTCCATATGTCCTCACTAGTCAAGCACCAAAAATCCGGTGCAGATCGGACGATATATCACTAAGACAAAACAGTTTGAATAATGTAGGGGGCGCACTTGAGTCAAATATTAAACAACAACACCACTGTGTCCTTAAGTCCTCACTAGTCAAGCACCAAAAATTTGGTGCAGATCGGAATATATATCACTGAGATATAACAGTTTGATTTATCTAGGGGGCGCACTTGAGTCAAATATTAAACAACAACACCACTGTGTCCATAAGTCCTCACTAGTCAAGCACCAAAAATCTGGTGCAGCTCGGACGATATATCATTGAGATATAACTGTTGCAATATTGTAGGGGGCGCTCTAGAGTCATAAGTTAAAAAACACTACTAATGTGTCCATAACTGCTTACTAATGATGCACCCAAAATCTGGTGCAGATCGGATGATATATCATTGAGATATACTTGTTGGAATATTGTAGGGGGCGCTCTAGAGTCAAAAGTTAAAAAACACTACTAATGTATCCATAACTGCTTACTAATGATGCACCCAAAATCTGGTGCAGATTGGCTGATATATAACTCAGATATAACTGATTAAATAATCTAGGGGGCGCACTTGAGTCAATAGTTAAAAAACAATAGTAATGTGTCCTTAAGTGTTTAATAATGACACACCCAAAATCTGGTTCAGATTGGATGATATATCACTGAGCTATAACTGATTAAATAATCTAGGTGGCGTACTTGATTCAAATATTAAACGACAAAACTAATATGTCCATCAGTTCTCAATAATGACGCACCAAAAATCTGGTTCAGATTGGATGTTGTATCACTGAGATAACTGTAGGAAGAATGTAGGTGGCGCAGTGGAGGCTCTTGGCCACTTTTCATGGAAACCTGTTCAAGGGGTGGATAATGATCGATCATAGTGATTTTGGTTCACCTGGGCTCAAATCTGTGCAATTTAGAGCCAAACGTATTGCAACGGCGTCACTTTTTAATTCGCCATGGCGCCACGCCCACCTTTGTCCAGCTATAACTGTTTGTAGTTAAAATCAAGTCAGACCATCTTATCTGTCTTCTAACACAGGATCATCCTGATTAGATGAAGCGTGTCAAAGAAGGAGCATTCCAATTAAAAAAAGCGACTTCCTGTTGTGGGGGGGCGGGGCTTTGATGACATCACAATATGATGACATTGGATCTTCGGACATCCAACAGGGATGAGTCGTGGCAAGTTTGGCACCTTTTGGTCTTTCAATGTGAAAGTTATAGCGTTTGGAAATTTATTGCGTCAAGGTCAACTTTGAGGCCTGGCCACGCCCCTTTAACAAAACGAAACCAAAAGCTTTTGATAACTTTTACTCTCCAATGTCTTAAAGGCCTTTTAACCAAGTTTGAAGGCAGTCCTTCAAAATCCCTAGGAGGAGTTTGTTAAAATTCGCCGTTAAAAATGCCCAAAAATTAACCTTTGACCCAAAATGGCCGACTTCCTGTTGAGTTTGGACCGGAGCGCCAAGAGACTTTTTCATAGGTCCCGAGAAGATACACATGTTCACCGAGTTTCAGAATTATCGGTCGAAAAATGGCTTGGGGCTGAGGTTTTAAAATATTATAGGGGGCGCTAGAGAGGCTATTGCGCAATTATCATGGCTTCCTGTTCAAGGGGCGGCAATGATCGATCGTAGTGATTTTGATGAACCTCGGATCAAATCTGTGGAATTTAGAGCCAAACGTATTGTCATGGCGTCACTTCTGAATTCGCCACGCCGCCACGCCCACATCCTCCAGCGGAAACGCTTTGCGCTTCAAAGCAAGTCAGACCAACTTGTTGTCTGCCTTCTAACACAGGATCATCCTGATTGGGTTCAGAGTGTCAGGGAGGGAGCATTCCAAGCAAAAAAAGTCACTTCCTGTTCTGAGGGGGCGGGGCTTTGATGACGTCAAAATTTGACCTCAGGGTATCGTCGGGCATGGGACAGGGATGAGTCATGCCAATTTTGGTACAATTCTGTTTTTCAACGTGAAAGCTATAACGTTAGGAAAATTTTGGCGTGAAGCTCAACTTTGAGGCCTGGCCACGCCCCTTTAACAAAATGAAACCAAAAGCTTTTGATAACTTTTACTCTCCAATGTCTTAAAGGCCTATTAACCAATTTTGAAGGCAATCCTTCAAAATCCCTAGGAGGAGTTCGTTAAAATTCGCCGTTAAAAAAGCCCAAAAATTAACCTTTGACCCAAAATGGCCGACTTCCTGTTGAGTTTGGACCGGAGCGCCAAGAGACTTTTTCATAGGTCCCGAGAAGATACACATGTTCACCGAGTTTCAGAATTATTATAGAAGTATTTTTACACCCTGATAATAAACCATTGCAATAGTCCAGTCTAGATGTGACAAATGCATGGACCAGTTTTTCTGCATCATTTTTAGATAAGATGTTTCTAATTTTAGCGATATTACGCAGGTGGAACATGGCAGTTCTAGTAACATTTTTAATGTGGGGGATAAAAGACATGTCCTGCTAAAAATAACACCAAGATTTTTAACATTAGAGCTGGAGGCCAGATTAATGCCATCTAAGGAGGGAGAAAGACGAAAAATTAATTCCTAAGGTGCTCAGGTCCAAAAACCAAAACCTCAGTCTTGTCTGTGTTCAACAGGAGAAAATTAAGGGTCATCCAGGTTTTTATGTCTTTAAGACATGCTTGTAGTCAAAGTAGCTGATTGGATTCATTGGGTTTAATGGACAAATATAATTGTGTCATCAGCATAACAATGAAAATTTATCCCATGTTGTTTAATAACTTTACCTAATGGAAGCATAAAGGTCCTTCTCAAAAAATTAGCATATTGTGATAAAGGTCATTATTTTCCATAATGTAATGATAAAAATGAAACTTTCATATATTTCAGATTCATTGCACACCAA
>NC_056519.1:28054777-28061783 GCF_014905685.2 Nematolebias whitei
GGAAGCAGTGGACTGAGTCTGGAGTAGAAACATCCAGAGCCACCGTGCACAGGCGTGTGCAGGAAATGGGCTACTAGTGCCGCATTCCCCAGGTCAAGCCACTTTTGAACCAGAAACAGCGGCAGAAGCGCCTGACCTGGGCTACAGAGAAGCAGCACTGGACTGTTGCTCAGTGGTCCAAAGTACTTTTTTCAAATGAAAGCAAATTTTGCGTGTCATTCGGAAATCAAGGTGCCAGAGTCTGGAGGAAGACTGGGGAGAGGGAAATGCCAGAAGTCCAGTGTGAAGCACCCACAGTCAGTGATGGTTTGGGGTGCCATGTCAGCTGCTGGTGTTGGTCCACTGTGTTTTATCAAGGGCAGGGTCAATGCAGCTAGCTATCAGGAGATTTTGGAGCACTTCATGCTTCCATCTGCTGAAAAGCTTTATGGAGGTGAAGATTTCATTTTTCAGCACGACCTGGCACCTGCTCACAGTGCCAAAACCACTGGTAAATGGTTTATTGACCATGGTATTACTGTGCTCAATTGGCCTTCCAACTCTCCTGACCTGAACCCCATAGAGAACCTGTGGGATATTCCATCCATTATCTTTACCCGCTTATTCCATTTTTGGGGGGGGGTCATGGGGGTCGCTGGTGCCCATGTCCAGCTATCACTGTGCGAGGGGCGGGGTACACCCTGGACGGGTCGCAAGTCCATCACAGGGCCACATAGAGACAAACAAGACAAACAACCAATCACTCTCATTCACACCTAGGGACAATTTAGAGTTACCAATCAGCCTAACATGCATGTTTTTGGTCTGTGGGAGGAAACCAGAGCACCCGGAGAAAACCCACGCATGCACGGAGAGAACATGTAAACTCCACCCAGAAAGGCCCCTGGACCGGGGTTTGAACCAAGGACCTGCTCGCTGAGAGGCAGCAGCTCTACCAGTTGCGCCACCGTGCTGCCCCTGTGGGATATTGTGAAGAGAAAGTTGAGAGACTCAAGACCCAACAGACCCAGACCCAGCTTAAGGCCGCTATCGAAGCATCCTGGGCCTCCATAGCACCTCAGCAGTGCCAAAGGCTGATTGCCTCCATGCCACGCCGCATTGAAGCAGTCATTCATGCAAAAGGATTCCCGACCAAGCATTGAGTGCATAACTGAACATGATTATTTGAAGGTTGGCGTTTTTTGTATTAAAAACACTTGTCTTTCATTGGTGGGATGAAATATGCTAATTTTTTGGGACTGGCATTTGGGGTTTTCATGAGCTGTATGCCATAATCATCAGTATTAAAACTATTAAAGACCTGAAATATTTCAGTTGGTGTGCAATGAATCTGAAATATATGAAAGTTTCATTTTTATCATTACATTATGGAAAATAATGACCTTTATCACAATATGCTAATTTTTTGAGAAGGACCTGTATATAAAGTAAAGAGTATTGGCCCAAGCACTGAGCCCTGAGGAACTCCATGACTAACTTTTGTGAATGAAGAAGATTTATTATTTACCTAAAAAACCTGGATTATTGAGCATGCATCAGGATATTTATTATTTACATTTACAATCTGGAATCTATCAGATAGATATGATTTAAACCATTTTAGAGGTGCTCCTGTAATCTCAAAATCATATTGAAGCCTCTGTAGTAAAATATTGTGATCAACTGTATCAAATGCAGCACTGAGGTCTAACAGGACCAGTATAGACGCAAGTCCATTGTCTGAGGCCATGAGCATATCATTAGTGACTTTTACTAGTGCTGTTTCTGTGCTATGATGAGCTCTAAACCCTGACTGAAACTCATCAAACAGATTATTTCTTTGTAGAGGTTCACGCAACTGAACTGCAACTATTTTCTCTAGAATTTTTGAGATGAAAGTTAGATTAGATATAGATCTATAGTTGGCCAGAATTTCTGAAACAAGATCAGACTTCTTCAGTAAAGGTTTAATTACAGCAACCTTAAAGTGCTGTGGTACATAACCATCAATTAAAGGCAAATTAAGTAAATCCAAAATGTGGACATTAATTAGGGGAAATACCTCTTTAAACAGTCTGGTTGGGATGGGATCTAGCAGACATGTGGATGGTTTGGATGAGGTTATTATTTTTGACAAATCAGAGAGCTCAACAGGACAAAAACTGTCAGGTTCTAGTGAAATTTTTAAAGTTGCCTCATTTGACAGGGGACTAGAGATAGTAGAAGGAAGGATGGTTTGAATTTTTTCTCTTAGTTGAAATAATTTTATTTATAAAGAATCTCATGAAGTCATCACTACTTATAGTTGTAGGGATACATGGTTCAACAGAAATGGGACTTTTAATTAGTCTAGCAATAGTACAGGGTTGTTTTTATTCTTCTCTGTTAAAGATGAGTAATATAAAGTTCTAGTTTTACGGAGAGCTTTTTTTATATGTTAGCAGACTATCTTTCCAAGTTAAAAAAAATTCTTCAACATTAGTAGAGCACCATTTTCTCTCCTGGTTTCTAGTTGCCTGCTTTAAAGTACGTAACTCAGAATTGAACCAAGGAGCCAGTTTCCTCTGATTGATTACTTTCTTTTTCAGTGGAGTAATTTTATCAAGTGAAGTTTGCATTGAAGTTGTAAGATGATCTACTAGATGATCTAAGTCACTGTTCTCTGATGCATTACTCTGCAAGACAGAGGAAAACATTGATGGAAGAGATTGTTTAAATTTGGTTACAGCATTTTCTGATAAGCACCTGCTGAGATGAAATTTACTCTCAGTGACTGTGTAGTCATTTAATGTAAACTCAAATGTTATTAAAAATGGTCAGACAGAATAGGATTTTGAGGAGCTATTACCAAGTCCTTAATCTCTATACCATAGGTCAGAACTAAATCAAGAGTGTTATGATAAGAATGAGTAGATGTGCGGACGTTTTGGGTAAAACCAAATGAGTCTATTAAATTATTAAAGGCTATGCTTAATCTATCACTCTCAACATCCACATGAATATTGAAATAACCCATTATGATGATTTTATCAGTATTTAATAGTAAGTCAGTTAATAATTCTGAGAATTCAGACAAAAACTGAGAGTAAGCGCCTGGTGGACGATATATAACAACTAGTAAAAGTGGCTTCTCTGATTTCCATTTAGGATGAGAAAGACTGAGGGGCAGCCATTCAAAAGATTCATACCCAATAACTGGCTTGGCACTAATCAATAATCCTGACTGAAAAATAGAAGCCACTCCTCCACCTCGGCCAGTTGTTCTAGGAATATGAAAATTTAAATAATTAACAGGAGTGGATTCATTTATACTAACAAAATCCTCCTGTTGTAGCCAAGTTTCTGTCAGACAGAATAAATCAATATGATGATCAGTTATCAGTTCATGAACTAACAGGGATTTAGAGGAAAGAGATCTTATGTTCAATAATCCAAATTTAATGATTTTATGATTTTGCTCTGGTAAAGTAACTGTGTTTATTTTAATCAGATTTTTATGGTTTATATTTTTAGAGCTGATTTTTGGTTTATTTAATTTGAGCCATGAGTGAGTTGACACTGTTTCAATGGGGGTGTGGGTGGGTAACAGAGGAGAAGCAGCAGAGAGGTGTGGAGGACTACAACTCTGCTTCCTGGACTGGACCCTGGATTGTCAATAATTTGGGGGAAAATCAGCCATATTTCTAGAAAGAAGAGTGGCTCTGTCCAAAGTGGGATGGATGCCATCTCTCCGCATCAGACCAGGTTTTCCCCAGAAAGAACTCCAGTTATCTATTGTAGTGAACCTGATGACCTCAAATCTATCAGATGGACAGAGACTGTTATTTCATTGATCTGAATACAGTTTGAGCCATCTGGAGACTTTCTTTCTTGAAGATTCAAGTGAAAAGAACACTCTCTTTTTATTATCATTACTGTTTTACAAATGTTTGATAATCAAATTGTGTTAGTTTACTCAATGTTACAGGTTGAAGAGAACTACTCATTTTTATTTTACATAAACAGTAAGTAATGATTTTTATTCCTCATTCAAAGAAGAAATCAGGTTAATATGCATTTCTTGATTTTTCTGTCTGCAATGTAAGTATGTTAAAGGTCGGTTTTCGGTCAACTAAAATGTTTACCGAGAAAAATGTCATGTTTAAACTTTTTCAGAAGATAATAAGAGTGAGACTCCACGAAGTCTGAAGTCCTACAATAATCTTTCTGTTGTCACTAAAACAATCCTTGACTTTTAATAACATCTTACATCATACACCACACCTCTATTCCTGGTCCATCGACCAATCAAAAGCTCTCAAATGACCCGGAAGTCGACCCATTTAAAATGTGGCAACTTCCCAGTTCATAAGAGAGTTGCAAGAGGCTGAGACGCTGAGTTGTTGGAGTTTGTTGGTTGCTGTGTTGCTGGACTCAGAAATGAGTTCAACTAGAGAGTGCACAGAGTGATGGAGTCAGAGTTCTTGGGTGCAAACGCGTTCAGGATGATCCAGAGACGTTTTGGGATTATAACTTCTGTTTGAACAAACCTCGTACGACTCTCGAAGGATTTCAGCTGCTCAACGGAGACGCTGAAAGAGTCTGAAGGATTCTATACCGAGCTGATTTCATCGTCAACCAGGTAACGATCTACTTCAACCGAGCGTACCGTCGCAAGCTGAGATCTGATGGAGCGTGCACGTTCTGGTCAAACAGATTAATTCCCTCACAAATCTCTCTGTAAGATAAATCTCCATTTCCATCTTAAACTCTGCTTTCTCTTAAAATCAGTACAGATATTTTAGAAATATCTGAAGCAAAGTCCTCAATCAACGCCGTGTGATTGAAGCCCAATTTTTGTGAAACTTGTCTGTTATTATTTTCATATTTTGCCAAATTAATGTAAATGTTTGATGTTAAACTTTGATTCTGAAAATAAATGACCGCATTCATTTGATGGGTCAAACATAAATAACGTCTCTCGTTACATTTCTGTTAAAACTCAATGCACGACATTTACACAGTCAGAAAGATGAGGAACTCGTGAAAAGTATGAATATATTTCCCTATATGTCATACTACACTATGTAGCCCACGTCGTTGTCAGAACACCACCTGGACACCCAGTGGTTAAACGACGACATACGGCTAAACATGTCATTTTTAGTGACCTCCGATCGGCGTAACCGGGTGTCATTACCGCCGACGTGAATAACAATCTTACTGTGTTTAGCCTTAGCCTTAGTCAGCAGTTTCAGATAAGATTCTATGTCGCCCACTCTGGCCCCCGGAATGCATTTGACTATGGCTGCTGGAGTCCCAAAAGCCACGTTTCGGACTATGGAGCTGCCAATCACCAGGGTCTGCTTCTCAGCGGGTGTGTCCCTGAGCGAGGAAAATCGATTTGAAACGTGAACGGGTCGGTGGTGAACTGGGGGCTTAGCCTTAGCACTACGCTTGCTCCAGACCATCACCCAGCCGGCCTAGGATCCCGGCTGCTCGGGGTCTGCTGGAGGACTGCTAACGGGAGCTAGCCTCTGTGGTTCCGCGCTGTCTAAGGGGACCTGGCTAGCTACTGGCTTTTCTACAGCACGGAGCCGAGCTTCCAGTTTAGACAGCCTCTCCTCCAAAGCTACCATAAGACTACATTTGTTACATGTATCATTACCACTTAAGGAGGCAGAGGAGTAACTAAACATCTGACACGTGGAACGAGAAAACAGAGGGAGCAGGGAGAGAAGCAGCAGCCATGCTAAACTAACGCTAGCAGGAACTTGCAGAGCCAATACACCAATAAAAACCGAGAACTGTTGAAAGATAAGAGGTGTTTTAAGCACTATCCAACTGTAGAAAAACAACTGTACTAAGTGTGTTTGTGAACTAGAATGAAAAACTGTGCAAAAGACAGATAAATCCAGAAAACAGAGCTGACTCGAGCAAACAATTCACTCGAGCTACCGACAGACAAACAGGAAATGACACAATACGTCTCACCACGAACGTGCAAAGTCACACCACAGGGAGGAGCACTGTTGAGAGATGTCTTGGACGTCTCTGATTCACTGGATTTAAAGCTTGGTCTGATTTCCCTTGACCAAGAAAAGGCATTTGTATCACGGATCTGATGGCAGAGGATCCCACACACAAACTCAGAATGGTTTTAAAATGTTTATTGAATGAATAAACAGCTTCTGATGATTCGGGTCCAGAGCTGGAACTGTGTCTAAAACGATACAGAGGAGAGGCTAGTGTTTTGACAGAATAACAACAGTTATCTGAATACAGACGGTCTGGAAAAACACTAACCTTTCTTGTTGTCGGGGGCTGCTCAGCAGAGACACAGAGCTGCAGGGGCCAAGGAGAATCCAGAGGCGTAGTCGAGGACGAGCAGAGTTCATTAACGGGATCCGAAAAGGCGACAGTACCAAAAGGGAGAGGCGAAGGCGAAATCCAAAAACGTGCAAAGGTCATTAACAAGGTCTGAAGGGCTGAGGTACAAAAGGGGCAGGCAAAAAGCGTGGTCGAGGAAACAGGCGTGGGTCAAGATACAAAGAGCTGTGAGACTATGGAAACGTTGGATAACTGTGACAAAAGCAAGCAGTTGATCTGGCAAAGAGTGAAGAAAGCAGGAAGTATAAATACACCCAGAAACAGGTGGAGACCATCAGCAGTAATCAGAGAGAGAGAGAGGTGTGACATGCAGCAGGCTGTCAGAAGCAGCAGAGGAAAATACCAGAGGAGCAGAGAAGAATATCAAACAGTGAACAGAGTGATAAATAAAAGGAAAAACAGAGTGTAAACTGTGACAGATACCCCCCTTAAGGCGCGGCACCTGACGCGCCCCGAGGTTGGTCCGGGTGGAGACGATGGCAGTCTTTGATGAGGGACTTGTCGATGATGTGACGGGAGGGGACCCAAGAGCGTTCCTCTGGGCCGTATCCCTCCCAGTCGACCAGATAGTGGACTCCTCGGCCCCATCTCCTGGAACGGAGGAGTCGACGTACGGTGTAGGCGGGTGCCCCATCGATGATCCGGGCGGGTGGGGGGG
>NC_056519.1:28061883-28067730 GCF_014905685.2 Nematolebias whitei
GATTTCAACAACAACATAATTAATTAGCAAGCTTTACGATTAGGAAAACATACGGCCATGATTTCCCTGCTTCACAACAGACATTTCTGAAAATATCTGGAATGATTTGCTGGCAGGATAGAAGAGTTTTAAAGATGGGAAAATGAAGTTTAAATGGAGAAGAAAAGATGGATGAGTGAATATGTGTCGGTATCAGAACGGCACGCTCCGTTAAGATCTCAGCTTCCTCCTCGGTACACTTAGGTAGTGTAAATCGACTCTTTACCTGTAGCAGGTGTCTCCACTGGTACGGAGTTCCATTTAACGCACCCTTTCAGCGTCTCCGTAGGAACAGCTGTGAATCGTCCGAAGTAGTGACGGTATTCCGTCCGACACAGGTTCACCCCACTGGTGGACTCACAAGAGGAGTAAGTCCGTCAGAGGCTCCACTCAGATGTGGAAGATTTCATAATTCCCACAAGACTCGGAAGAACTTCGGATCATGTTTGGACCTCCTGTTCTCTCCAGCACTTCTTCTGTTCGGTTTTGCTCTCCGAACTGAACTGCTCTCCCACCGCACTGGCTGGAACTAGGAAGTGCCGACATTTAAAGAGTTCTATTTCCGGTTCATTTGGGAAGTCCTGATTGGCTGAAATAGCTAATCAGGGGTGTGTTTTTGTGACGTAAGAGGTCACTAGAAGTCAGAAAAACAGAAAGAATGTTTTGGAACAGACTGAAAATGTTTTTGAGACAGACAAGAGAAATGTTTAGGCGAGTTGGGGGAAAACAGGTGCCAGCTTCTCTATTTATGTCTGAGAGGATTTAAAACATGACAGTTCGTTCCAACAAACTGCGTTTGTCTCCAACCTTGGACCAACTTACACTTGCTCATTTCAGACAGAAAATCAGAAAATGCATAATTCGTTTGTAACACATTTTAACCTGATTTCTACTTTGAATGAGGATTAAAAAATCACTAATACTGTTTCACAGTTGATTTAAAATGAGTAGTTCACTTCAACATTTAAAAATGGTTTGAACTAACACACTTTGATTATCAAGACATTTGTAAGATAGTAATGATAATAGAAAAAGAGAGTGTTCTTTCAATTGATCAGTGCAGGACACTTAGAAAGTCTCTGGATGGACTTGATTTTGTGTTTCTGGACTCAAATCAATGAAATACAGTTCTTGTCCCAGGAAGGCCCTCAAGGTCAGGATTTGACCTGAGGCTGTTTTTGGATCTACCTACCTGTGTGAGTCTGCTTTTTCACACATGAAAATCATCAAGTCCAAAAACAGATCCACAATGAATGATGATCATCTGGAGACCTGCCTGCGCCTCGCAACCACCTCATACTGCCCATCTTATGAGACCCTGGCCTCCTCCTCTCAGTGTCAGAAGTCCCACTAAGGTAGAGACACATTTATTTTATACAGCTTGCATAAAAAGTTGTCTCCTATAGACATATCACGTTCTGTTTTATTTACTTTAAAGAAGTGAGGAGTAGGGATTGATGAAAAATTATGTTTGTTGATAATGAGACTGGACGAGTAGCTCTCGGTTAATTGCCGACTTCAAAAGTAGCTCTTGGTTCAAAAAAGGTTGGGCACCCCTGGTATAGAGCATACCTGACATTGCACAGCCTTGTCGAATTCCCCTCTGTACAAAAAAAAGAACACTTAAACCACCATTGATTTTCAATATACAAACCAGATTCCAAAAAAGTTGGGACACTAAACAAATTGTGAATAAAAACTGAATGCAATGATGTGGAGGTGCCAACATCTAATATTTTATTCAGAATAGAACACAAATCACAGATCAAAAGTTTAAACTGAGAGACTGTATCATTTTAAGGAAAAAATCTGTTGTTTCCGAATTTCATGGCGTCAACAAATCCCAAAAAAGTTGGGACAAGTCCATTTTTACCACTGTGTGGCATCCCCCCTTCTTCTTACAACATTCAACAAACGTCTGGGGACAGAGGAGACCAGTTTCTCAAGTTTAGAAATAGGAATGCTCTCCCATTCATGTCTAACTGTTCATTCGTCTTGTGCCTTCTTTGTCGCACCTTCCTCTTTATGATGCGCCAAATGTTCTCTATAAGTGAACGATCTGGACTGCAGGCTGGCCATTTCAGTACCCGGATCCATCTCCTACGTAGCCATGATGTTGTGATTGCTGCAGAATGTGGTCTGGCATTATCGTGTTGAAGAATGCAGGGTCTTCCCTGAAAGAGATGACATCTAGATGGGAGCATATGTTGTTCTAGAACCTGAACATAGTTCTCTGCATTAATGGTGCCTTTCCAGACATGCAAGCTGCCCATGCCACAAGCACTCATGCAACCCCAGACCATCAGTGATGCAGGCTTCTGAACGGAGCGTTGATAACAACTTGGGCTATCCTTGTCCTCTCTGCTCCGGATGAAATGGCATCCCAGTGTTCCATAAAGAACTTCAAATCGTGACTCATCTGACCACAGAACAGTCTTCCATTTTGCCACACTCCATTTTAAATGACCCCTGGCCCAGTGCAAACGTCTGAGCTTGTGGAGCTTGCTTAGAAATGGCTTCCTCTTTGCACTGTAGAGTTTCAGCTGGCAACGGGGGATGGCACGGTGGACTGTGTTCACAGACAATGCTTTCTGGAAGTATTCCTGAACCCATTCTGTTATTTCCTTGACAGTGGCATTCCTGTTTGAGGTGCAGTAACGTTTAAGGGCCTGGAGATCACGAGCATCCAGTAGAGTTTTATGGCCTTGACCCTTACGCACAGCGATTGTTCCAGATTCTCTGAATCTTTTGATGATGTTATGCACGGTTGATGATGATAACTTAAAAGTCTTTGCTATTTTACGCTGGGTAACACCATTCTGGTATTGCTGCACTGTCTTTCTGAGCAACAATGGTGGAATTGGTGATCCTCTTACCATCTTGGCTTCTGAGAGACACTGACACTCTGAGAAGCTCTTTTTTTTACCCAATCATGTTGTCAATTGACCTAATTAGTGTTAATTGGTCTTCCAGCTGTTCGTTATACGCTCAATTTCCTTTTTCCAGCCACTTATTGCTACTTGTCCGAACTTTTTTGGGATTTGGTGACACTGTGAAATTTTGAATCAACATATTTTTCCTTTAAAATGTTACATTTACTCAGATTAAACTTTTGATCTGTCATCTATGTTATATTACGAATAAAATATTGACATTGCCATCTCCACATCATTGCATTCAGTTTTTATTCACAATTTGTTTAGTGTCCCAACTTTTTTGGAATCCGGTTTGTACTTTCAATCTCACAATAGAGTGTTTTAATCAGAGCAATGAAGCCAGGGAAAAAACCAAAAGCTTGAAAAGTATTCCATAAATACTGATGCTGAACTTGATCAAATTGTCACAGTTTACACTCTGTTTTTCCTTTTATTTATCACTCTGTTCACTGTTTGATATTCTTCTCTGCTCCTCTGGTATTTTCCTCTGCTGCTTCTGACAGCCTGCTGCATGTCACACCTCTCTCTCTCTCTGATTACTGCTGATGGTCTCCACCTGTTTCTGGGTGTATTTATACTTCCTGCTTTCTTCACTCTTTGCCAGATCAACTGCTTGCTTTTGTCACAGTTATCCAGCATTTCCATAGTCTCACAGCTCTTTGTATCTTGACCCACGCCTGTTTCCTCGACCACGCTTTTTGCCTGCCCCTTTTGTACCTCAGCCCTTCAGACCTTGTTAATGACCTTTGCACGTTTTTGGATTTCGCCTTCGCCTCTCCCTTTTGGTACTGTCGCCTTTTCGGATCCCGTTAATGAACTCTGCTCGTCCTCGACTACGCCTCTGGATTCTCCTTGGCCCCTGCAGCTCTGTGTCTCTGCTGAGCAGCCCCCGACAACAAGAAAGGTTAGTGTTTTTCCAGACCGTCTGTATTCAGATAACTGTTGTTATTCTGTCAAAACACTAACCTCTCCTCTGTATCGTTTTAGACACAGTTCCAGCTCTGGACCCGAATCATCAGAAGCTGTTTATTCATTCAATAAACATTTTAAAACCATTCTGAGTTTGTGTGTGGGATCCTCTGCCATCAGATCCGTGATAGATTGATCTGGCCAAATTATGGATCCTACACCGGGCTCAGAATGGCGCTCTGGTGTGGAAGGTGCCATCATTAAGTTAGAGTCCGGCATGAACGAAATCATAAACATGATTAAGACTCTTACTCCTCACTCTGATCCTCAGGACTCAAGTCATGTTGGCAGTCATGCACATACTGGAACCACGAGCAAACCTCTCCGGGAACCACGTTTGACACCACCAGAACTGTTTTCAGGGGCACCGGACCAGTGCCGACCATTCTTAACGCAATGTGAAATTAATTTTCAGCTCCAGCCCTCAGCCTTCCCCTCTGAACGTGCGAAGGTGGCGTATACCGTGTCCCTCCTGTCTGGAAAGGCTAAGTCTTGGGGAACATCTGAATGGCAAAAAGACTCAAGGTACTGCTACTCTTTTCTTGAATTTTCTAAAGAGCTGTGTAGAGTTTTTGACCCCATCCTCCCAGAAAGAGAGGCTGCTCGTAGACTGTTTACATTGAAGCAAGGTAAACGAAGAGTTACTGAGTATATTATTGATTTTCACGCTACGGCTGCTAGTAGCAAATGGAATGAAGAGGCTTTAACTGATTCTTTTTATCGAGGACTTAACGAGGAGATCAAGGACTACCTGGCAACCAAGCGATACCCAGACTCACTGAAGGACTTGGAGGATTTGGCGACAAGGGTGGATCTGCGCTTGATGGAGAGGTCTCGGGAACGAGCTGAAAGGGTCAGCAGAACTTCAAGACCCCTCGAGGAACCAAGAGAGGTGCCCAGACGACTTACCCTGGGACCTCCCTCTCCACCACATCCACCAGAAACATCACAAGAGGAGCCCATGCAGATTGGACGCAGCCGCCTCACCCCAGAGGAACGGGAGAGGAGACGTCGACATCGGTTGTGTTTCTACTGTGGCCAAAATACTCACAACATCTCCAACTGTCCGTTAAAAGACCAGACTCAGCAGAGAAGAGGAGGCTCCTGCTGAGTCAGACCCAGAACCTTGTAATCTCCTCACCCTTCACTTTTCCTGCTGAGCTGTCCGCTCCTGGTACGACCTGCACCTCCACAAAAGTACTCATCGACTCAGGGGCTGATTCTGAGTTCATGGACCTTCAATTTGCCCGAGAGCTAGGAATAAAACTGTTAAAATCCCCCAGACCTCTGTCCATTGTTGCCTTAGATGGTCACCCTCTTCACGACTCTTCATTAATTTCTGAACCTGTGACATTAATCATAGGAGGTAATCACAAGGAGACTTTACAGTTTTTTATTATCAAATCTCCACATTCTCCTGTTGTCCTAAGGGCCACATGGCTTTCAAAACATAACCCACACATCAACTGGCAACAGAAGGAGATCGTGGGGTGGTCTGATAACTGCTTAGCATCTTGTCTTTTCGATGCGGTTATTCCCTCTGTGCCCAGGGACAATATTGAAGAGACCTACCCAGACCTTTCTAAGGTTCCCAAAGAATACCATGACCTAAAGGAGGTTTTTAATAAAGTCAAGGCCACCTCGTTACCACCCCACAGGTCTTACGACTGCCCTATTGACTTGGCCCCTGGGTCTACTCCCCCTAAAGGGGCCCTGTACGCCCTATCTACTCCTGAACAAGAAGCCATGCAGGAGTACATCAAGACCTCGCTTCAAGCCGGCATCATCAGACCCTCTACCTCCCCAGCAGGAGCTGGGTTCTTCTTTGTGGGGAAAAAGGACGGATCCTTAAGACCCTGCATAGACTATAGAGGGTTAAACAAGATAACCATAAAGAACAAAT
>NC_056519.1:28067830-28073587 GCF_014905685.2 Nematolebias whitei
TGCCATTTTTTACATCTTCTCGTGTGAACTTGATGTATTTATCCACAGAGTTGATGTGGTCAGTAAAATGTTGGACTTCCTGAGATTTAATTTTAACCCAGGTGTCGTCAACATACCTGAACCAATGACTTGGTGGTGTCCCTGAAAAGGACGTCAAGGCTCTCTTTTCTACCTCCTCCATGTACAGGTTGGCAACAATAGGAGAAACTGGAGACCCCATAGCACACCCATGTTTCTGCCTATAATATTGCTCCCCATATGTGAAGTAGGTTGACTGCAGGCACAGTTTCAAGAGTTGACACAGTTGTTCTGTGGAAAGCGTGGTCCTGCTGCTCAGAGTGGTGTCTGATTTTAATTTTAAACTGACCACCTCTACTGCATCATCAACAGGAATGCACGTAAAGAGTGATGTGACATCAAAAGAGACCATTGTTTCATCAGTTCCCATGATGACATCCCTCACCTTATCTACAAAGTCCATGGTGTTCTTTATGTGGTGTTCTGAGCTGCCAACTAAAGGGATGAGTACAGACGCCAGATATTTGGAAATATTGTAAGTGACAGAGTTAATCATGCTAACGATTGGTCTTAAAGGTACACCTTCTTTGTGAATTTTAGGTAAACCATACAGACTAGGTGTGGCCTCCCCTGGGTACAGTCTGTGGTACAGAATACGGTCAATAGCCTTGTCCTGCTCCAAATTTTTCAGGCAATCTATTAACTTCTTCTTGTAACCACTTCCTGGATCTCTTTTCAGAGGTTCATAAGTGGTTAAGTCACTAAGGAGTGTCATAACTTTCTCATGATAGTCTTTCTGGTTCAAAATCACTGTGCACCTTCCTTTGTCTGCTGGGAGAATGATGATGTTTTTGTCCTTGCTAAGAGTGGTGAGTGCGTCCCTCTCCTCTCTACTGATGTTGGAAGGTGGTGGTTTGGCATTGCTGAGGCAAGATGAAACTTTGAAACAAAACAGGCTCTAGAGCAATGTGGATATCCTAACTGGGCCTTCCTGAAAGCAGAGAAGAAACCCAAACAGGACTCCAGTCAGCCATCAGTTGAAAAGGAGGAACCCAGACCCAGACCAGTGGTCATTCCGTATGTTGAGGGGGTATCAGAGAAACCGAGACGTTTATTTTCTAAACATAACGTCCCAGTGGCTTTTAAACCCCAAAATACATTACGGCAAAGACTGGTTCATCCCAAAGATCCAGTCCCCCGGCACAAACAGAGTAATGTTGTGTATGCTGTTCAGTGTCAGGAGGGCTGTGATCAGTCTTACATCGGGAAACTAAACAGCCACTGGCCAAAAGGATGGCCCAGCACTGAAGATCAACATCATCAGGCCAGGATTCTGCGGTCTACACTCATCTCCAGGCCAGCAGTCACTCTTTCAAGGATGAAGATGTTCACATCCTGGACAGAGAGGAACGATGGTTTGAGAGAGGAGTAAAGGAGGCCATCTTTGTGAAAAGAAATTGTCCATCATTAAACAGGGGTGGAGGCCTCCGGGTTCAACTGTCCCCCTCTTACAATGCTGTGATTGCTAGTATCACTCAGCCCTCTGTGAGTAGTAAACAGCCATCAGTGTGCTAATGACCCATTGTTAGGCTGATGGTCCTTCTTGAGCATGTGATCAGCTGGTTTTGGTTGTCAGCAGCAAACTGGTTGATCCACTCTGAGAAGGTGCTATTTAAGAAACTGAGCTGAAAACAGCACCTCAGACTGAGGAAGTCTCTTGGATGAGAGACGAAACGTTTCTAGATTTTTTTGCTTTGTTTTGTTTTTTGTTTTTTTGAATGTCCAGAGGACCAGATTGAACTTTTTTGGGTTTATTAAATAATCTTGTTAAAAGTTAACTCAGCTGAAAAATCATAAAAAGACAAAATTATTGGATCTCAGAAATATTTCCCTCAAATGTGTTTAAAGAAGGGCAGCACGGTGGCGCAACTGGTAGAGCTGCTGCCTCTCAGCAAGCAGGTCCCTGGTTCAAACCCCGGTTCGGGGGCCTTTCTGGGTGGAGTTTGCATGTTCTCTCCGTGCATGCGTGGGTTTTCTCCGGGTATTCCGGCTTCCTCCCACAGACCAAAAACATGCATGTTAGACTGATTGGTAACTAAATTGTCATTAGGTGTGAGTGAGAGAGTGAATGGTTGTTTGTCTCTATGTGTCCCTGTGATGGACTTGCGACCTATCCAGGGTGTACCCCGCCCCTCGCACTGTGATTGCTAGACATGGGCACCGGTGACCCCCGTGACCCAAAATGGAAGAAGCGGGTAAAAGATAATGGATGGATGGATGGATGGATGGACGGATGGGTAAAGAAGAGATACAGCCTTTAGTTCAACTTTATTCTAACCCACAGATGTGCAAATCACAAAACAAGAATTACACTTTAAATTAAAGCTTTAAATCAAAGCTAAACTTTAAATCAAAGTTAAAAATAATCTGTATACAAGAAAAAATAATCTGTATACAAGAAACAAAACCACAATGAGTGCAAATACATCAAATGATGAAGAAAAACATAACATTTTAAATACAGATATTTTTGTAGAATCTGGATCATCAGATTTAATTCAAGTCAGTTTATTTATATAGCGCCAAGTCACAAAAGAAGTCATCTCAGGGCACTGAACAGAAATATTCATATATAAAAATAATAATTTAACATTATTTATCTGAGGAGCAGAGTGCTTTTGAGTTTAACTCATCACAGAACTCTCATTAGCAGGATTTTGGGTTCTGGACATGCCTCCAGAATCAGTCCTAAAGTGCAGTGCAAATCCAGGCTGAGCAGAGTTGGGGCTGATTAGGAGCAGTGCAAATAAGCTAACAGAGACAAATGAGACAAAAAAAAAATCACTCTCTCACGCACACCTAGGGACAATTTAGAGCTACCAATTAGCCCAACATGTATGTTTTTGGTCGGTGGGAGGAAACCAGAGTACCCAGAGAAAACCCAAGCTGCACAGAGAGAACATGCAAACTCCACCCAGAAAGACCCCCGGACCGGGATTTGAACCAGGGTAACCTGCTCGCTGACAGGCAGCAGCTCTACAGTTACGCCACGGTGCTGCCTTTCTTTAAACATATTTGAGGGAAATATTCCTGAGATCCAATAATTTTGTTTTTTTATGATGTTTCTGCGGAATTAACTTTAATAAGCAGATTATTTAATAAAGTCGTTAAAGTGAAAACAGGATTGATAAAGCCGGCACCGTTTATTTATTTTTAATCTTCACTGATAATTTTTTTTTAAATACTTTTTTTTTATACATAAAATGTTTTCAAAAATTGTTTCCACCCTCCGTCCCAGACCCGTCCCGGTCCACCTGTCTGCCGAGGTTCAGGGGCTCGGGGTCCGGCATTCGGGAGCAGAGGAGGCCGGGGCTCGGGGTTCAGCCTCATGGGCTTCTTCGTGTCGGCACCTCGTATGATCCTCCACGGTGACTAGCTCGCTCTGAATTTTGTCGTCAGGTCACCAAACAGAAAAACTGCCTGGACATCAGCATTAGACCATGGTGTTGTCATTACTGTTTTTCAAATCTTAAACATAGGTCCAGCCGCTGCTCCAAGTTTGAATAATTACAAGTGGCGGATCGGGATGTTTTGAAAAGTTTCTCAAAGAACCAGTGACTCCGCCCCCTGACCAATCAGTGACTGACAGTGTTCTGACATCACGCTTTGGTGCCAGCTCAGCACGGATGGAACCGCTGAGAAAAATGACTGAAAAAGGTGCTGGTTCCACAAAAAAATTGCTAGTGGAAAAAGCCGCGGAACCGCACCGTGCCGAGTCAAACCATGCTTAAGAGGAGCTATGGAAAAGGGTTTTAGATGTGTTCCCACCACTAGTTGGAATGACTCTCCAGCACATTTTGCAGCACACTGAAACTTGCAATTTATCAAATCTTAGATAGCCGAACTACTTCTACACTGCCAAATTAGCCTTTCCTCTTTTATCAGTTATGTCATCTGTTTTTTCTTCCCCCGTGAAAGCTTGTTCAGTCAAAATCTGACGGTCATAGGCACTCATTTTGAAGCGAAAACTTACCGCGCAATGTTTCCCATAGATAACTTGCCATGGTGCTCATCAGTCTGTGATTTTTGTCACAATCTTGGACATTGTACAAAACAGTGAAAAATGGTCTCCCTTGTTGAACAAAATGGACACTCATCTGAAACAGTTGGGTTTATGATTGATATAAAAGCATTTACTGCAATAATGCCATGTAGAATACACCACTGTAAGTCACCAGTGTTCTTGGTCAGTGGTGGTTTGTACAACATACTCCACACAGGTTTTACATCAGACTGACCACTAAAGAGTTCTCTCCAAGGTGTATCTTTTTTGTCTTTGAGTTTTGTCCTGTTTAGGGCCTTAACACACCTTTGATATAGTGTCTTTCCATTTACAGAGTCCAATAAAGTCCATACCTTACTGTCATTCTCCAGCAGAGGACCCAGCACTTCACAGTCTTTCAGATTGGGACTGATGCACAACTTATGAAAAATGTCATTTTCATTAGGTGTTAAGAGTCCATCAAACCATCCAGATATAAATCTTTTGTCCTCTTCCGATAATGCTCTCTTGAACTTCTCCAGCATCAGATCTATTATACGAACAGAGCAAACTTCCAGTCTTCTTGCAAGAGCAATAGTTGTCCATGTCAGCTCCAATCAGTTCAAGGAGAAGTTGAACAGTTGCCATTAATAGCAGCCGGGACTGCTCATCACAGACTGCCGCTTATACACTCGGAAGGTCTTCGTCCGCTTCGACCCCCAAACCGTGGTCAGACAACACATTAACCTTAAAAACGAGTGGTTAAACAAAACATGGTATACAGTATCCCTAGAGAGTGCTAAAGCAGAGATCCAACACGTCCTAAAGCAACTACATAAGTTCACCTACACCCAACAAGAGTTGGGCGGAACACGTAGAAGGCAAAAGCGCGACATCGGCGGGCTTTTACTCGCTGCTTCCTCACTCGGATCGCTGTTTAGCCTGGGTTTGTCCGCATACAACACCGTCAGTATAACGTCCCTAAAACAACACGTGTTTGAAGTAGAGAGCGAGGTCCCAAAGATCCGAGCGCAAATGGACCTTCAACTAACACAACTGACACAAGTGACTAAAACCGTAAAGGATACTGTTCTAGTGCTGAATACTCACACCCAAGAAATCAAAACCAGTACAATGCGGTGGGAGAGCAGTTCAGTTCGGAGAGCAAAACCGAACAGAAGAAGTGCTGGAGAGAACAGGAGGTTCAGACATGATCCGCAGTTCTTCCGAGTCTTGTGGGAATTATGAAATCTTCCACATCTGAGTGGAGCCTCTGACGGACTTACTCCTCTTGTGAGTCCACCAGTGGGGTGAACCTGTGTCAGACGGAATACCGTCACTACTTCGGACGATTCACAGCTGTTCCTACGGAGACGCTGAAAGGGTGCGTTAAATGGAACTCCGTACCAGTGGAGACACCTGCTACAGGTAAAGAGTCGATTTACACTACCTAAGTGTACCGAGGAGGAAGCTGAGATCTTAACGGAACGTGCCGTTCTGATACCGACACATATTCACTCATCCATCTTTTCCTCTCCATTTAAACTTCATTTCCATCTTTAAAACTCTTCTATCTTGCCAGTAATTCATCCAGATATTTTCAGAAATGTCTGTTGGGTTAAAGTTGCAAGGGAAATCATGGCCGTATGGTTTCCTAATCGTAAAGCTTGCTAATTAATTATGTTGTTGTTGAAATC
>NC_056519.1:28073687-28097774 GCF_014905685.2 Nematolebias whitei
TTTGGTTGTCAGCAGCAAAACTGGTTGATCCACTCTGAGAAGGTGCTATTTAAGAGACTGAGCTGAATACAGCACCTCAGACTGAAAAAGTCTCTCGGATGAGAGACGAAACGTTTCTACATTTTTTTGTTGTTTTGCTTTGTTTTGTTTTTTTGAATGTCCAGAGGACCAGATTTAACTTTTTTAGATTTTTCTACCTGGATTATTGAGCATGCATCAGGATATTTTGAACCACTTTGGCCAGGATTGCCTCAAACTAGTTAGAGAGTTTGAGAAAACAGCAAGGAAGAGGGCAGACTACAGGAACCATTTGCGATTCAACCTCAGATGTCGACATAGTGGCATCATTCCCAAGAGCCTGGAACTAAAATCTTCAGTCAGCGGGCACCGGGCAAGCAAGATCCTTCAAAAGGCACAAACCCAGCTGCTGAATGAACGGGTGAGACAGACCAATTTTACTATTGAGGCCTTGAAGGCCAAGGAAGAGTGCATTAAACAAAAACTAACAACATGCCTAGATCAGACCACACTTCAGCAAGTGATGGACTGTACAGATCAGGCACGCTTAGCACAGCATGTCAAGTCCAAGACTCGACAACATAACAAGTTTAACGTACTAATAGCTCATCAACACCATCACTATTCCAATAACAACACATTCAGTGTAGGACAACACTCCAGTAGTCAATTACATGCCAGGGAGACAGAAAAGTGGGTGAAGAATTTATCTGACAGACAGCTCACCCAGCCAGAGACAGAGATTCTTGCCAGGGGACTGAACTTTGCGGTTGCACCAAGTAGAATTCCTCTGGTGGAGATGATCACATCTACTGAGTCAGCCATCCGCAACAACAAAATTAAAGAGGCTGAAGCAGAACAGCTCAGAATCAAAGTTTCAGCCTGTCTCAGCAATGCCAAACCACCACCTTCCAACATCAGTAGAGAGGAGAGGGACGCACTCACCACTCTTAGCAAGGACAAAAACATCATCATTCTCCCAGCAGACAAAGGAAGGTGCACAGTGATTTTGAACCAGAAAGACTATCATGAGAAAGTTATGACACTCCTTAGTGACTTAAACACTTATGAACCTCTGAAAAGAGATCCAGGAAGTGGTAACAAGAAGAAATTGATAGATTGCCTGAAAAATTTGGAGCAGGACAAGGCTATTGACCGTTTTCTGTACCACAGACTGTACCCAGGGGAGGCCACACCTAGTCTGTATGGTTTACCTAAAATTCACAAAGAAGGTGTACCTTTAAGACCAATCGTTAGCATGATTAACTCTGTCACTTACAATATTTCCAAATATCTGGCGTCTGTACTCATCCCTTTAGTTGGCAGCTCAGAACACCACATAAAGAACACCATGGACTTTGTAGATAAGGTGAGGGATGTCATCATGGGAACTGATGAAACAATGGTCTCTTTTGATGTCACATCACTCTTTACGTGCATTCCTGTTGATGATGCAGTAGAGGTGGTCAGTTTAAAATTAAAATCAGACACCACTCTGAGCAGCAGGACCACGCTTTCCACAGAACAACTGTGTCAACTCTTGAAAATGTGCCTACAGTCAACCTACTTCACATATGGGGAGCAATATTATAGGCAGAAACATGGGTGTGCTATGGGGTCTCCAGTTTCTCCTATTGTTGCCAACCTGTACATGGAGGAGGTAGAAAAGAGAGCCTTGACGTCCTTTTCAGGGACACCACCAAGTCATTGGTTCAGGTATGTTGACGACACCTGGGTTAAAATTAAATCTCAGGAAGTCCAACATTTTACTGACCACATCAACTCTGTGGATAAATACATCAAGTTCACACGAGAAGATGAAAAAATGGCAAGTTGGCTTTCTTGGACTGTGAGGTCTCAGTCTCTGATTGAGGACATTTGCAAACTGAGGTATACCACAAACCCACCCACACAGACCAGTATTTACAGTTTGACTCCCATCACCCTTTGGAGCACAAGTTAGGAGTCATCAGGACTCTGTACCACAGAGCAGACAGCGTCCCCACTAACTCAGGAGCCAGGCAGAGGGAGAAATCTCACACAAGACAGGCTCTAGAGCAATGTGGATATCCTAACTGGGCCTTCCTGAAAGCAGAGAAGAAACCCAAACAGGACTCCAGTCAGCCAACAGGTGAAAAGGAGGAACCCAGACCCAGACCAGTGGTCATTCCATATGTTGAGGGAGTATCAGAGAAACTGAGACGTTTATTTTCTAAACATAATGTCCCAGTGGCTTTTAAACCCCAAAATACATTACGGCAAAGACTGGTTCATCCCAAAGATCCAGTCCCCCAGCACAAACAGAGTAATGTTGTGTATGCTGTTCAGTGTCAGGAGGGCTGTGATCAGTCTTACATCGGGGAAACAAAACAGCCACTGGCAAAAAGGATGGCCCAGCACAGAAGATCAACATCATCAGGCCAGGACTCTGCGGTCTACACTCATCTCCAGGCCAGCGGTCACTCTTTCAGGGATGAAGATGTGCTCATCCTGGATAGAGAGGAACGATGGTTTGAGAGAGAAGTAAAGGAGGCCATCTTTGTGAAAAGAAATCGTCCATCGTTAAACAGGGGTGGAGGCCTACGTGTTCAATTGTCCCCCTCTTACAATGCTGTGATTGCTAGTATCACTCAGCCCTCTGTGAATAGTAAACAACCATCAGTGTGCTAATGATCCATTGTTAGGCTGATGGTCCTTCTTGAGCATGTGATCAGCTGGTTTTGGTTGTCAGCAGCAAAACTGGTTGATCCACTCTGAGAAGGTGCTTTTTAAGAGACTGAGCTGAATACAGCACCTCAGACTGAGGAAGTCTCTCGGATGAGAGACGAAACGTTTCTACATTTTTTGTTGTTTTGCTTTGTTTTGTTTTTTTGAATGTCCAGAGGACCAGATTTAACTTTTTTAGATTTTTCTACCTGGATTATTGAGCATGCATCAGGATACTACAAATAAAATCTGGCCTCCATTCAAAGTTATGTTTACAGCTAAGGCATCAATTTGGTTTGGAATTGTTTTAGAAGACACAAGACTAGAAACCAGAGAATCTCTGATGTAAACAGCGACAACCCCCCCCCACCACCACACACACACACACACATACTTTTTGACGATCACAGCGGTAGATGTTAAATCTATTGATTGCCAGGTCATTATTCATTACAAATTTGTTGAGCCAGGTTTCAGAGATCAAGATTACATCTGCCCCAGAAGAACTTACCAGAATTTTCAAGGCATCAAGTTTTTAAAGTCATTTGGTGTCATATAAATAGTGGGGGGTCCAGGGTTGGGCTGAATCGCTGAGAGCAGTAACAACATTATTATCAGACATTTTCTTGAGTTTTTCGTGACTGATGTGTAATTACAGGAGTTAACAGTGTGACAATTAGCCCCCATAATCGAACCATGAGAAACATTAATGAAGATGTGATCATTCAGAACCCAAAAACAGTGAAAGTTGCAGTGATGGGCAGATCCAGGTGTATTAACAAGATTCAGTGACTCCAGATAGTCTGAGATCTGAAAATAAGTGACAATAATATGAATGGTGCAGAAAAGTCTCAGACCATAAAACGTGACAAATCAAATGGGCAAACAAACCCGACGAGGTGGCCTAACTGCAGTTTGAGTTGAGCTGAGGGGGGCTCCGGCCCCCCTGTGAAGATGGATGGATGTTCTCATGGTAAACAGAAGCTGGGTCCAGAACCAACAGGCAGAAACAGACAATTTGCAGCAAATAGCAGAGCGAGCTGCCAGAAAATCCTCCTGAAGTGAAAGGCATAGTCCTAGCCCGTTTCAGGCCAACAGCGTGATCCAGAATAAAAATAATTAATATCCAGGTGAGTTTGGATGGAGGCCAGCAGTAACTCCGATGCAAACGCCAAACTTCTTTCGAGCACCACGCAGTGCTGCTCCTCCGCTTCTCTGCATGACACCTCCGCACCCAACAGCACGAGAGGCACCCCCGGTGAAAAACGAGACTGAACGAGGCTGAGGCTGAAGTCGTCACTGGTCCGGTCCGGTTCTGCTCCAGTCCGGCTCTGGCGCTCCTCAGCGCAAGAGACGTAGAAGCTGAAGTTGTCCCTGGTCTGGTTCTGCTCTGGTCCGGTTCCAGCACTCCACAGCTCGAGAGACGAATAGGCTGAAGTTGTCCCTGGCCCGGTTCTGCTCCGGTCCGGTTCTGGCGGCGCTTCAAAGCATCAGAGCGTTTCCTCCAGGCAAACACAGTGATTCTCACGGAGGTGGACTGTCCTTCATTAAAAGTAACGGGCTGTTCACTGAGGCTGAGACCGGCTCTGTTGAAGACGAAGCACCCACAGCCAACTCTGTTTGGTTCTGGTCCAGTTTGGGGGACACAGGTACACTTCCCCCACACCAATGAAGACACCACGAGGGCCAGTCCAGCAGAAAACCAGTGAAATACCACCAGGCGATTCTTGTCGGAACCAGGTAGAACCACAAAGGTCCAGATGAGAAGTTTGTTGGGGTCCAGAGAGAGAGAGAAAAACACCGGACCTTCGTGCGACGACTCCCCAGCTTGAGGGGTCACCTGGCCGGCAGGGTGCGCTCAGAGTGACCGGTCGGGTGGGAGTGGCCGGTCCTGGACCAAAATATATTTTTGGACGGTCCCGTCTGGCTCTCTGAGTCACTGAACACTGAATTCGGTTGGAAGGGGGACCAACTTTAGTCCGGTTCGAAAAAACGGGTCAGTTTGATGATAAAAGACTGCAGAAAAGCCGGAGGTAGCTGCCGTCCATCAGCTTGCCGGAAGTGAAAAAAGAAATCAGACTGCTTGCTTCGGATTGAACAAGAAGAAGACATCGCTGAAGCCCCGGAGCTCGAATGTTTACCGAGAAGTTGCTGAACTTCATCATAATTAATGACAAAACACGAAGAACGAAGGATTTCGCAGCTTGATACTTGCAGCCAAGATATAGTTTATCCTCCAGGAGATATTTATCAGTACAAAAGTAGACAATCATAAAAAAACATATGATTTGAAAATTACAATAAAAATAAAAAAAATATATATATATATATAACGAAACAAAAACAGCTACAGTACATTATAAAGTGATGTAAATAACTAAAAACAGGAACATGTCTGTTGGTTTATGCCATGAACTTAGCAGATGTTTAAAGCCATTTAACATTTTATTTAATTTAATTCATTTATTCATTCATTTAAAAGAAACAAAAATTCAAAAAGAAAACAATGAATGAAAAGAGTGCAGAAAGAAGAAAAATCTTATATCTGCCCCTTATTTAAAAAAATATAAAATAACTTTAAACAATCACTTAAATTAATCACTTTAATATCCACTTTGAAGCTAGGAATAAAAACAAACATGTTTTGTGTTAGCAGAATTTAATTCTAACTTTAAAAGTTATCCAAATGCATGCATATATTTGTACAAATTGTACTTGAGAGGAGATTATTACAGCCTCATATAAAATCAATGATGATGATGATATCGACAATTCAGCACTGTTTATATGTATCAGATCGATATAGAATCAGTATCGGACGATACAGGGCCAGCAGATATCGGTATCGAATCGGAAGTGAAAAATAAATAAAAATAAATAAAAAAGTGGATCGGTGCATTCCTACTTAATAGATATTGTGCATCTGTACTAATCATTTTGATGTAAACAGTGGCAATTTACATTTGAAACTATTTTTAGAACATAAAAAATGACACCTAAAACATTTTAGATCTCACGTTTTCAAAGCTAATGTTCATTTAAATGAAAGATACATCTCATAAGGCAACATGCCTTTAAAACCTGCTTTTCAGATGTGGTTTAGCAAATACTGCTGGGTCTTTTGCACCTAACTTTATTTTCTTAAAAAAAAAAAAAAAAAAAAAAACCCACAAGTGTTACCTGTTGATATGAGGTGGTGTAAACCATGACATTCTGCTGCTGCCCATCTGCTGTAATAATCCCAGCTTGAAGTGGATTTGCTGGAAGGACAGAAGAAAATTGTGTACAAAAAAAAAAAAACCAAAAGACACAAGACAATTTGATCTCAAACCTCTGAAAGTTATAAATGACATCTGCATCACTTACAGAAGCTGTCGTCTGTAAGGTCCTCACTCAGACTTTCCCCAACTGCCACACCTGGCATTCCCTTCTCTCCTTTCATTGCCTAGGGAGTACAAGAAATTCATACATTAAACACCACACTACAACAATAAAAAGCTTCACTGACTTTTGCCTTCTTTCACGTTTACTCCAAAGTATCCACCTTATTTCTGGGGACTCTACTGTATTATTGATTATGGGTACAACTTCCTGTCAGACACAGGAAGTTGCAGTAATCGTTGTTTAACCATGGTAGTGGAGCACAAACTGTGGTTTGAAAGTAATCTGCATTCAGTTTATCAAATAAAATGCTGTTTTTGCTTTGTTTACATTTAATTAACAACCATAAAGTTTAGTGAAATAGCCTTGCTGAGTTCAGGTACCTGTCGTGCTGTTCAGGGTTGCTCGAACAACCAGACCAAACTAAATCAGTGGCTACAACAGTGCTTTGAACACAGACCCAAAACTACATTAAAACTTAATTAAAAATGTTGGGGTGCGGGGTTTCGAGTTCAGACCTGTAATTACAGTTAATTCGTTGGGTCGGGTTCGGACATAATGGCTATGGGCTGGGGCCAGGTCGGATCGGTTTTTTAGGCCCGAATGCAACTGTGTAGATATACGCCTCAGAGCTTTTCAGGTTGTTCATCGCTTCACCGTCAGAAGAACCGAGTCAAGCTTTTTCTTTTGGCTTTTCCCTTTTCAGGGTTCGTCACCACAGCGAGTCATCCTCCTCTGTCTCACTCTGTCCTCTGCATCCTCTGTCCTCACTCCAACTATCTCCATGTCGTTTCTGACTGCATCACTTTGGTCTTCCTCTTTAACTTTTCCTGGCAGCTGCATTTCTAACATCCTTCTACCAATTAACCTACTGTCCCTCCTCTGGACATGTCCAAACCATCTCAGTCTGGCCTCTCTAAATTTCTCTCCCAGTTGTTCAACCTGTGCCTGATTATCTCAATGTCAAGGTTTCTTTATTGTCATTCACATCATATGTGGTACATGTGGTGGAACGAAATTGTGTACACAGGATCCCAGTTACTTCCAACAAAAGTATACATTGTAAAGAAAAACAGCCATATGATCTAAGATATGAACTAAGAAATATGCTAAACTAAGAATACGCTAAGCACTAATAGTCCAGAAAGAATACGCTGAACAGCAGTAGCACAAACATGAGTCTGTGTGAGCAGTTAATCCCACTTCCACCTTGAAGCTATTTGTGACTCCTACAGCACATCTCACCACAGTCCTGCTGTCCTCATACATGTCCTGTACCAGTCTAACATACTTCTCTGCCACTCCAGATTTCCTCATGCAATACCATACCTCCTCCCTCGGCACCCTGTCATATGCTTTTTCTAAATCAGAAGAACCGGAACTATTTCATTGACTTGGAAGAACCAAATCAATGAAATAGTAAATATGGTAGAATATATAATCTGCAGCCACTTCTTCAGGTCGTCCTACATTCCTCGTCCTCAGTAAACAGCGGTATGATTATATTGTCCTGTTTGAGCTCTGACAGGTGGTGTTCCATCCATCCATCCATTCTCTTCCGCTTATCCAGGGTCGGGTCGCGGGCGTAGCAGCCTAATTAGGGAGGCCCAGACTGCCCTCTCCCCAGCCACTTGGGCCAGCTGCTCTGGGGGAATCCCAAGGCGTTCCCAGGTCAGCCGAGAAACATAGTCCCTCCAGCGTGTCCTGGGTCTTCCTCTGGGTCTCCTCCCGATGGGACGTGCCTGGAACACCTCACCAGGGAGGTGTCCAGGATGCATCCTAACCAGATGCCCGAGACACCTCAACTGGCTCCTCTCGATGTGGAGAAGCAGCGGCTCTACTCTGAGTCCCTCCCGGATGACTGAGCTTCTCACCCTATCTCTAAGGGAGAGCCCAGACACACTGCAGAGAAAACTCATTTCGGCCGCCTGTATCCGTGATCTCGTTATTTCGGTCACAACCCAAAGCTCATGACCATAGATGAGGGTAGGAAGGTAGATCGACCGTTAAATTGAGAGCTTTGCCTTTTGACTCAGCTCTCTCTTCACAACGACAGACCGATACAGCGCCCGCTTCCCTGCCAACGCTGCACCTATCTGGCTTCCTGGCCAGATAGGTGGCTCCCTGTTCGTACGAGAATTGTTTTTAAAATTCTTCTGTTGACCTTCAAATGCCTAAATGGCCTCGCACCCCTTTACCTCTCTGAGCTTCTGGAACCTTATGTTCCCTCTCGGGCCCGAGATCATCCGATCAGCTGCTTTTGGCTGTTCCAAAAACAAGACTAAAGCTCAGAGGAGATCGGGCTTTTTCAGTCATGGGCCCCAAACTCTGGAACAACCTGCCCCCCAACATCAGGCTGGTCACCTCCCTTCCTCACTTCAAATCCCTGCTTAAAACACATCTGTTCTCGCAGGCTTTTCACACAGTGTATATTGATTTAGTGTTTTTTAATCTGTGACCCTATGTTTTAAATGCTTTTTATTAATTCTTCAGTTATTATTATTAGTGTATTGTATGTATATATATATATATATATATATATATATATATATATATATATATGTTTATATATTTTTCTCTTAAATTTACTCATTGATTGTTGCTGTTGTTAAGCACTTTGATAACAGGTTCTGTTTTAAATGTGCTCTATAAATAAAGTTGACTTGACTATCCGCCCATCGATCTCACGCTCCATTTTTCCCTCATTCGTGAACAGGACCCCGAGATACTTAAACTCCTCCACTTGGGGCAGGACCTCCTCCCCGACCCAGAGAGGGCACTCTACCCTTTTCCGGCTCAAGACCATGGCCTCGGAATTGGACAAACTGATCCTCATCCCGGCCGCGTCACACTCGGCTGCAAACCGCTCCAGCGAAAGCTGTAGATCACAACCTGATGAAGCCAATAGGACCACATCATCTGCAAAAAACAGAGAAGTGATCCTAAGGCCACCAAAACGGATCCCCTCAACACATTGGCTGAGCCTAGAAATTCTGTCCATAAAAGTTATGAACAGAATCGGTGACAAACAGCAACCTTGGCGGAGTCTAAGGGTGAATTCACACTAGCCCTGTTTAGTCCACTTTAATCGAACCCTAGCTCATTTTCCTTGAAAGTCCAGCTCGTTTAGGGAGGTGTGAACGCGCCATCGAACTCTCTGTCACGGAAAGAAAGGCGAACTCTGGCCCGGGCTAAAACCTAGGTCTCGGTCCAGTAGAAGCGAACTCCAGTGCGGTTCGAGTTCAGTGTGAATGTAAACAGGATGGAGCCGTCAGCTGTCTTGTGTGAAAAACAATATTCTCCATGGTCTTCTGTCTCATCTTCTGCTCATGCCAAGTCCATTTTTGAAAAATGACAAAATATAACTCCTAAAACTGCTAAAACTTGACGCCACTTCGTTTTTATTTTTATTTACAGAAGAAGAAGAAGATGTGTCTTCAGAGGTTTTTGTGTTGTTTCTTTCAGTAGTTCTTGGTGCAGTGCCCCCACAGGCGAGCGGGGGAACAGGTTGGTTCAACAGGTTGACTCGACTGCACAGTGCAGTGTGAATGCAAACTCACCAGCTCAAATGTAAACAAAAGCTCATGAATATTGGTCCCAAACCGAACCGAGTCTACCGGACTAGTGTGAAAACGACCTAACTCTCACTGGGAACGAGCCCAACTTAATGCCAGCAATGCAGACCAAGCTCTGACACCAGTCATACAGGGACCTAACAGCCCGTATCAAAGGGCCTGGCACCCCATACTCCCGGAGTACCCCCCACAGGGTTCCCCGAGGGACGTGGTCGAACGCCTTCTCCAAGTCCACAAAGTACATGTAGACTGTTTTAGCAAACTACCACGCACCCTCCAGGACCCTGCTGAGAGTGTAGAGCTGGTCCATTGTTCCACGACCAGGACGAAAACGGCACTGCTCCTCCTGAAGATGAGGTTCGACTATCCGACGGACCCTCCTCTCCAGAACCCCCGAATAGATCTTACCAGGGAACAGTGTTTCCCCTACCATTATACAAGCGGGGCACCCCGCCCCGTCTACCGAACCCCACCCCCCACCCCAAACCACCTGTCTGCACTGACGTAACGCTAAACTAGTAGCTCGCAATGCAGGTGCACTAGCTAAAACGCTAAAAGCAGCCTCTTCCTTAATTCTGAACCCTCACGCTGAACGCATCCTCGCCACTCAAAAACTGTCGGTACAAACAGCGCATGGCTGAGATGTGTGTCTCTCTCTCTCCTCTCACAAACCCTGCTCTAAAACTGTAAAACTGTCAGTGCAAACAGTGCACGGCTGCCTTTGTGTCCCCCACCCCCCCTCTAAAACTGTTTGTTTAAACAGCGCGCTGCGCAGCTTAGGACGAGTCTCCGTTCCCCCCTCCCCCTCCCGGACAAAAATCATGGACGAGATGAGCGCCCCGCCATGGCAAGTTATCTAGGGGAAACACTGACGGAGGCTTAAGTGCATGATCCCCTTGTAGTTGGAACACACTCTACGGTCCCCCCTTTTGAATAGGGGGACCACCACCCCAGTCTGCCAATCCAGGGGAACTGCCCCCGATGTCCACGCAATATTGCAGTCGTGTAAGCCACCACAACCCTACAACATCCAGAGCCTTAAGGAACTCCAGGTGAATCTCATCCACCCCTGGGGCCCTGCCACCGAGGAGCTTTTGAACCACCTCAGTGACCTCAGCACCAGAGATTGGACAGCCTTACTTGCTTTAACCTAACACTGTAAGTGAAACATGGCATTATTGAGTTGCTGTAAATTATGCTATAATACATACTATAGTATCTTTCTCATTCCAGAAAACAACAAACAATGACAGCCTTCATGATGGAAAGACATCATGCACATCACAGTAAGCAGCTGTCTTAACTGAAAGCATCCTGAACATGATCGTCACTGACATGAGGCTTCTGTCGATGGATGAAGACAAAGGCTTCACTACAGTGATCCACACTTTTAATCCAGGTTACACTCTTCACTCAAGGACACATTTTACAAAATAGCTACATATTGTGCAGGAATAAAGCATAAATTTGTATATATTTTGTGTAGTGTACATTTATTTTTTATTAAAACTATTTGACTAACTTTTTAATTTTTAATTATTCAATATTTTACTAACAGAATAGTCAAGTAGCAACCTGTTTTTTGTGCGATTTGCTATGTCAGTCAAATTTTGGAATAACAAGGTGGTAATTACAACATTTTTTTTTTTTTTTGGTGATTCATTGATTAATGGTAAAAATAATTGTCCAATTAATCGATTATTGAAATAATAGTTAGTTGCAGCCCTAATTCACTCAATGTGAAAGTGGAAAATAACATGACAGGATGTTTCAGCATCAGTGAATATTCCTCAAGACAAGTCTAAATGAGGCTCAGTAGTGTGTGGCCACGTGCCTGTATAACCTCCCAACAACGCCTGGGCATGCTCCTGATGAGACGTGGATGTTCTCCTGAGGGATCTCTTTCCAGACCTGGATTAGAGCTTCAGTTACTTCCTGAACAGTCTGTGGTGCATGTGGCCTTGGTGGATTGACCGAAACATGATGTCCCAGATGTGCTCATTTGGATTCAGTCAGGGCACCTCTGGCTAGCATATGGAGGGCTGTGTGGCCATCCAAAGAAATGCCTCCCCACACCATGACTGACCCACCACCAAACCGGTCATGCTGGAGGATGTTGCAAGCAGCATAACATTCTCCACGGTGTCTCCAGACTCTATCACGTCTGTCACATGTGCTCAGTGTGAACCTGCTTTCATCTGTGAAGAGCACAGGGCGCCAATGGCGAATCTGCCAATTTTGGTGTTCCCTAGAAAACACCAATCGTCCTGCACGGTGTTGGGCTGTAAGCACAGGCCCTATATGTGGACGTCGGGCCCTCATACCACCCTCATGGAGTCTGTTTCTGACAGTTTGAGTAGAAACATGCACATTAGTGGCCTGCTGGAGGTCATTTTGTAGGGCCCTGGCAGTGGACCTCCTGTTCCTCCTTGCACAAAGGATGAGGTAGCGGTCCTGCTGCTGGGTTGTAATCCTGCTACGGCCACCTCCATGTCTCCTGGTTCCTATTCCATGATGGCTAATACTTTAGCCGTCTTGTTCCACAGCTGAGGGCTGTGTCTTAGCAATATGATAAGCTGCTGATTTATTAATGTCACTCTACTGCAGTGAGAGCTGGAGATCACGGCATGATGAGACCAATAGGACCACGTCTGCAATAGCAAAAACTGAATCACTCAGGTCTCACCTCTCTGAACTTCTGCAGGTAGAGCTTGAGTGGATCCACGTACATATCAAAACCCAGTGTGGACATGGCAAACAAAATGTCCTCCCCATTGATGGTCTTCCTCTTCTCCTGGTGGCAGCGCTCGCTGGCTTCAGACGTGATGAAACTGATGAACTCGCTTACACACTCCTGCACACACTCTTTGGCGTCTTTAGCAATCTGAAGGGGTATAGAAAAAAAATTGTGTCAGGAAAAAACATGCTTCATCTTCAAATAAGACAACTTTTTTACTCAGTGCTTTTTCTGTGTTTTTGTGTGTGCATTTGTTGCAAATCTTATGAACCACTGGACACATTTTAATGAAACATGCAAGAAGTAATTACCAGTAGATGTAAATCAACAAGTGATTTCCAAGATGGCCATGCTCACCGGAGCCGCAGCTTCTCAGGCTCCCAGTGAGAACCCAGTTATTCTCTTATTTGAAACTGGCTCTGAGCCCGACTCTGCTCGCTCTAAGCATGTGAATTATAGCTGAGCCGAACTTATGAGCATAAGAGGTTTGAATCCAGATACAACAGCGATCGACAACAATCTTAAAACTACACTCGGCAGACTTCTATGGACATCAGCGTGGAGACTACAAAGCTCCAAGTTAGTTATTCCCAACCTGGGGGGCGGGGGGGCTAGAGAGCACATGGTGGGGTCGCATAATATGTTTGCTTAGAGGTTGTAAAAATATCAATTTATTGTCTGTGTAACAACTTTAGAAAACATGCTTTTATTTTTTAAAATATAATGTTTGAAATTTCAACAAATCCTGATTAACACTGAAGAACCCTCATTTTCGTGATGTTTTAAGAGTTTTCTATAACGTATTATGTTAAAAACTAAAATCTGTACTGTCACTTTAACAGTGCTTTATTATGACGTCAGTACTGTGCGTGAAACTCTCAGTTGAGAAGATGTAGGAAGAGGTCTTGGTTAAGCTCACATTGTATATATATATATTTACATAGCTATATTTGTCTGTGAAACCCAACAAATCTAATCAACTACTTAGACTACAAGCATGTCTTATATATTTTACATATATACTTATATATTACTTATATACTCATATATACTTATATTATACATATCTTATATATATGTCCTATATATTTATATAGCTATATATATATTTATGTATATATATATACATTGTGTATATATATATATATATATATATATATATATATATATATATATATATAAAGTTCAATCTGGTCCTATGGACATTAAAAAAACAAAACAAAGCAAAATTAAAATATTGTAGACACGTTTCGTCTTTCATCCGAAAGACTTCCTCAGTCTGAGGTGCTGAATTCAGCTCAGTCTCTTAAATAGCGCCTTCTCAGAGTGGAGCAACCAGTTTGCTGCTGACAACCAAAACCAGCTGCTCACATGGTCAAGAAGGACCATAAGCCTAACAATGGATCATTAGCACCTGATGGCTTTTTACTATTCACAAGAGGCTGAGTGATACTAGCAATAACAGCATTGTAAGAGGGGGACAGTTAAACCCGGAGGCCTCTAACCCTGTTTAATGATGGATGATTTCTTTTCACAAAGATGGCCTCCGTTCCTCTCTGTCCAGGATGTGAACATCTTCATCCCTGAAAGAGTGACCGTTGGCCTGGAGATGAGTGTAGACCGCAGAATCCTGGCCTGATGATGTTGATCTTCTGTGCTGGGCCATCCTTTTGGCCAGTGGCTGTTTAGTTTCCCCGATGTAAGACTGATCACAGCCCTCCTGACACTGAACAGCATACACAACATTACTCTTTGCCGGGGGACTGAATCTTTGGGATGAACCAGTCTTTGCCGTAATGTATTTTGGGGTTTAAAAGCCACTGGGACGTTGTGTTTAGAAAATAAACGTCTCGGTTTCTCTGATACTCCCTCAACATATGGAATGACCACTGGTCTGGGTCTGGGTTCCTCCTTTTCACCTGTTGGCTGACTGGAGTCCTGTTTGGGTTTCTTCTCTGCTTTCAGGAAGGCCCAGTTAGGATATCCATATTGCTCTAGAGCCTGTCTTGTGTGAGATTTCTCCTTCTGCCTGGCTCCTGAGTTAGTGGGGAAGCTGTCTGCTCTGTGGTACAGAGTCCTGATGACTCCTAACTTGTGCTCCAAAGGGTGATGGGAGTCAAACTGTAAATACTGGTCTGTGTGGGTGGGTTTGTGGTATACCTCAGTTTGCAAAAGTCCTCTATCAGAGACTGAGACCTCACAGTCCAAGAAAGCCAACCAGCCATTGTTTACATCTTCTCGTGTGAACTTGATGTATTTATCCACGGAGTTGATGTGGTCAGTAAAATGTTGGACTTCCTGAGATTTAATTTTAACCCAGGTGTCGTCAACATACCTGAACCAATGACTTGGTGGTGTCCCTGAAAAGGACGTCAAGGCTCTCTTTTCTACCTCCTCCATGTACAGGTTGGCAACAATAGGAGAAACTGGAAACCCCATAGCACACCCATGTTTCTGCCTATAATATTGCTCCCCATATGTGAAGTAGGTTGACTGCAGGCACAGTTTCAAGAGTTGACACAGTTGTTCTGTGGAAAGCGTGGTCCTGCTGCTCAGAGTGTTGTCTGATTTCAATCTTAAAGTGACCACCTCTACTGCATCATCAACAGGAATGCACGTAAAGAGTGATGTGACATCAAAAAAGACCATTGTTTCACCAGTCTCCATGATGACATCCCTCACCTTATCCACAAAGTCCATGGTGTTCTGTATGTGGTGTTCTGAGCTGCCAACTAAAGGGATGAGTACAGACGCCAGATATTTGGAAACATTGTAAGTGACAGAGTTAATCATGCTAACAATTGGTCTTAAAGGTACACCTTGTTTGTGGATTTTAGGTAAACCATACAGACTAGGTGTGGCCTCCCCTGGGTACAGTCTGTGGTACAGAATACGGTCAATAGCCTTGTCCTGCTCCAAATTTTTCAGGCAATCTATTAACTTCTTCTTGTAACCACTTCCTGGATCTCTTTTCAGAGGTTCATAAGTGGTTAAGTCACTAAGGAGTGTCATAACTTTCTCATGATAGTCTTTCTGGTTCAAAATCACTGTGCACCTTCCTTTGTCTGCTGGGAGAATGATGATGTTTTTGTCCTTGCTAAGAGTGGTGAGTGCATCCCTCTCCTCTCTACTGATGTTGGAAGGTGGTGGTTTGGCATTGCTGAGACAGGCTGAAACTTTGATTCTGAGCTGTTCTGCTTCAGCCTCTTTAATTTTGTTGTTGCGGATGGCTGACTCAGTAGATGTGATCATCTCCACCAGAGGAATTCTACTTGGTGCAACCGCAAAGTTCAGTCCCCTGGCAAGAATCTCTGTCTCTGGCTGGGTGAGCTGTCTGTCAGATAAATTCTTCACCCACTTTTCTGTCTCCCTGGCATGTAATTGACTACTGGAGTGTTGTCCTACACTGAATGTGTTGTTATTGGAATAGTGATGGTGTTGATGAGTTATTAGTAAGTTAAACTTGTTTTGTTGTCGAGTCTTGGACTTGACATGCTGTGCTAAGCGTGCCTGATCTGTACAGTCCATCACTTGCTGAAGTGTGGTCTGATCTAGGCATGTTGTTAGTTTTTGTTTAATGCACTCTTCCTTGGCCTTCAAGGCCTCAATAGTAAAATTGGTCTGTCTCACCCGTTCATTCAGCAGCTGGGTTTGTGCCTTTTGAAGGATCTTGCTTGCCCGGTGCCCGCTGACTGAAGATTTTAGTTCCAGGCTCTTGGGAATGATGCCACTATGTCGACATCTGAGGTTGAATCGCAAATGGTTCCTGTAGTCTGCCCTCTTCCTTGCTGTTTTCTCAAACTCTCTAACTAGTTTGAGGCAATCCTGGCCAAAGTGGTTCAAAATATCCTGATGCATGCTCAATAATCCAGGTAGAAAAATCTAAAAAAGTTAAATCTGGTCCTCTGGACATTCAAAAAAACAAAACAAAGCAAAACAACAAAAAAATGTAGAAACGTTTCGTCTCTCATCCGAGAGACTTTTTCAGTCTGAGGTGCTGTATTCAGCTCAGTCTCTTAAATAGCACCTTCTCAGAGTGGATCAACCAGTTTTGCTGCTGACAACCAAAACCAGCTGATCACATGGTCAAGAAGGACCATCAGCCTAACAATGGATCACTAGCACACTGATGGTTGTTTACTATTCACAGAGGGCTGAGTGATACTAGCAATCACAGCATTGTAAGAGGGGGACAATTGAACACGTAGGCCTCCACCCCTGTTTAACGATGGACGATTTCTTTTCACAAAGATGGCCTCCTTTACTCCTCTATCAAACCATCGTTCCTCTCTGTCCAGGATGTGCACATCTTCATCCCTGAAAGAGTGACCGCGGGCCTGGAGATGAGTGTAGACCGCAGAGTCCTGGCCTGATGATGTTGATCTTCTGTGCTGGGCCATCCTTTTTGCCAGTGGCTGTTTGGTTTCCCCGATGTAAGACTGATCACAGCCTTCCTGACACTGAACAGCATACACAACATTACTCTGTTTGTGCCGGGGGGACTGGATCTTTGGGATGAACCAGTCTTTGCCGTTATGTATTTTGGGGTTTAAAAGCCACTGGGACGTTATGTTTAGAAAATAAACGTCTCAGTTTCTCTGACACTCCCTCAACATATGGAATGACCACTGGTCTGGGTCTGGGTTCCTCCTTTTCACCTGTTGGCTGACTGGAGTCCTGTTTGGGTTTCTGGGCAACTGGTGTCGTGTAAATGATCAGCAGAACCGCAGAGAGAAAGCTGCGGATGCACTCAAAATATGCGCCGTGTAAACGGCACCTAAGTGGCTTTAAGAATCTGTTGGACTCCTGGCAGGGACCAATGCAGACATGTTCCTGTTTTTAGTTTTTCTACATTTGCCTTAGAATCTAGCTGTTTTTTGTTACTTTTTTTAGCTATCCTATTTGTTAAAAAAAATAAAAAAATAAATTATATGACTTCTTATAACTGTTTATTTTTGTCGCTGTTGTCCGTTGTTGTCACCGATCCAGAAGTTTTTCAAATATCGGTACAGATACCAATATTAATATCGGATCGGTGCATCTCTACTATTAAGTGCTGGAATCACGGTGAAATAAATAGGATTTCTATTTCACTTTGAGCTTGATCATAATGTTCGATATGAAGGCACTGCTGGAAAACATTATTTCAGATCAGAGGGGAGCAGGTCTGTGGTGTTGTGTCTACCAGCTAACATTAGCTCGGTCAGAGATTGCATCATTCCCAGTAAGTTTTGCCACCTCACTATCAAGTTTAATGGGTTTCTGTTGCTGCATGAGACATTCAGTTCATCATTGGGGGCTTTCCTACTGATGTACTCCAGGATCTTACGTGTTTCATCCTGTGTAGTGGCTTGGACGCTAACAGGTCCTCTGCCTCCCTCCATGTTTACACAACGCGTTTTTTAGGTGAAACTGCAGTTTTTCTGCTGCAGTTTGGCCATTCGCTTACATCAGTGGTTCCCATCCTATTTTCCTCAAAGACCCCCCCTTCGTACTTCCTAGCCATTCTGAGCCCCCCGAATCCCTCGCTACTTCCCTCTCCCAAAAGACTCAAATCAGATTAATCTCTTCATCAAATTGATAAAAGAGCAAAGTAAATATTATAATTAATATTATACGTAATAGTAGTTAAATATAGAATAAAGTAAATTATAAAACAAAAAAGTATATAGTAGGGATGGGGGCGATCCGATCCAGTATCGGTATTGGCCTCCGATACCAGCAAAATTTACGTATCGGATTTTCCGATCCACCTGCCGATATTTCCGATCCATGTCTGTGGTTGCGCTGCATGTTGGCTTCAAACTATGGAATGGATTTCCTGAATGGCGGCTTGTCTCATGAGCCCAGAGTGTTAAGACCCGCCTCACATTCAGGAAATCCAGTTCATAGTTTGCAGCCAGCTACAACGTGAGGACTGAGTTAGCAGTACTGTGGCTAACAGCTAGCCAACTTTTCATCTAAACATGTCCGCTGTGTGGAAGTATTTTACACTAAACACCACAAGACAGCAACCTGCAATGTCTGCAGAGCCATAGCACCACATTAAACCGCGGTAAAGTTAGTTTTACGATGGACATTCGAGCGCCGTGGCTTCAGCGGGGCCCTGCTCTTTGCTCAACCCAAAACAAGTGACTCAACACGGGCCAGCCGCATCCAATCTGCCCCGCTCAGTCTGCCCGTCTCCGAGGTTCCGAGGAGGGACAGACTGAGCGCGGCTGCCCCAAATCAGGCTGTCTGCTTTGGATTGAACAAGAAGTAGACGTCGCTGAAGCCACGGAGCTCAAATGTTTACCGAGAAGTTGCTAAACTTCATCATAATTAATGACCAACCACTATCATTTGTAGAAAACAAAGGATTTTGCAGCTTGATACTTGCAGCCAAGATATAGTTTACCCTCCAGGAGTTATTTATCAGTACAACAGTAGACGATCATAAAAAAAACACATGATTTGATAATTATATTAAAAACAAAAACAGCTACATTATAAAGTGATGTAAAATACTAAAAACAGGAACATGTCTGTTGGTTTATGCCATGAACTTAGCAGATGTTTAAAACCATTTCATTTTATTTAATTTAATTCATTTATTCATTCATTTAAATGAAACAAAATTTAAAAAAAAATCATCAAAAAGAAAATATTGAATGAAAAGAGTGTAGGAAGAAGAAAAAAATTCTTATATCTGCCCCTTATAAAATATAAAACAACTTTAAACAATCACTTAAATTAATCACTTTAATATCCACTTTAAAGCTAGGAATAAAAAGAAACATGTTTTGTGTCAGCAGAAGTTAATTCTAATTTTAAAACTTATCCAACATTAATAAAACTTACCTCAAGTTGCCTTTTTGGACATGCATGCATATATTTGTACAAATTGTACTTGAGAGGAGATTATTACAGCCTCATATAAAATCAACGATGATCATGATATCGGAACTGGATCGGTATCGGCCAATACTCAGATCGAGGTATCGGGATCGGATCGGAAGTAAAAAAAAAGTGGATCGGTGCATCCCTAGTAAATAGTTACAAACTTATTTGTAAAAGGTATAAACTGGTAGTTGTACAACAGGTATAACAACTACATGAACACTGTTTTGAGAATTACTCACATAACTTTTCTTTAAAAACTAACAACAGAGTAATCTTAAAAAAAGTCTTAAATTTTTTTTAAATATAGTTTTGTCAAGATCCTATCATGCAGCTGATTTTTGCAATTTTCAGCTATTTTATCTATTGTGTTGTAGATGAACATATTCTGTGATATATTCATAAATTAAACGGATTCATTCATTTTTCTGGACTGAATAATATCGTGCATTTAATTTAATTAAATGTAACGTGAGACGTTAATTTTCTTTGACCCATCAAATGAATGTGGTCATTTATTTTCAGAATCAAAATTTAACATCAAACATTTACATTAATTTGGCAAAATTGAAAACAACAACAGCTTATTAATCAGCTTTACAAACAGGAAAACCATCCGGCCATGATTTTCCTTTGCTTCACAACAGACATTTCTAAAAATATCTGGAATGATTTCTAGCAGATAGAAGAGTTTTAAAGATGGGAAAATGAAGTTTAGGGGGAGAGGAAAAGATGGATGAGGGAAATTTGTCAGTATCAGCAACGGCACGCTCCGTTGAGATCCCAGCTTCTTCCTCGGTACACTTAGGTGGTGTAAATCAACTCTTTACCTGGAAGAGATGTCTCCACTGGTACGAAGTTCCATTCAACGCACCCTTTCAGCGTCTCCGTAGGAACAGCTGTGAATCGTCCGAAGTAGTGACGGTACTTGTTCGACACAAGTTCACCTCCCGGTGGACTCACAAGAGGAGTAAGTCCGTCAGAGTTCCACTCAGATGTGGAAGATTACATAATTCCCACAAGACTCGGAAGAACTCCGGCTCATGTCTGGAACTCCTGTTCTCTCCAGCGTTCCGCACTCTCCTCCAACACGACTCGAGCTGGTTTGAACTAGGAAGTACCGACATTTAAAGAGTTCTATTTCCGGTTCATTTGGGAGGTTCCTGATTGGTCAAATCGACCAGACAGAGGTGTGTTTTGTGATGTAAGAGGTTATTAAAAGTCAAGGGAAAAAGATTAGATTGTTTAAGAACAGACAGAAGATATTATGAAGATTCCAGACTTCGTGGAGTTAACTCTCTCATATATGCCTGAAAAAGTTAAACATGACATTTCTTTTTCAGTAAACTTGCAGTTGACCGAAACTTGACCTTTGACCAACTTCACAATTTGCTCATTGAAGACAGAAAATCAGACAATGCATCATTAACCTGATTTCTACTTTGAATGAGGATAAAAATCACTAATACTGTTTCACAGTTGATTTAAAATGAGTAGTTCACTTCAACATTTGAAAATGGTTTGAACTAAACACAATTTGATTATCAAAACATTTGTAAAATAGTAATGATAATAGAAAAAGAGAGTGTTCTTTCAATTGATCAGTGCAGGACACTTAGAAAGTCTCTGGATGAACTTAATCTTGTGTTTCTGGACTCAAATCAATGAAATACAGTTCTTGTCCCAGGAAGGCCCCTCAAGGCCAGGACTTGACCTGAAGCTTAGTTCACTACAGTGTCCTTGACAATATTGACAATAAAAATAAAAAATAAATGACAATAAGGAAACTCTGACTCTGACTGACTCTGACAGTGTTAGAGAGTGGGACAGTTTTCATTTTATCCACTGCATGAGCCCCACACATCAACTTTACATTTTCAGGCAGTCAGGTTTCAGAAGATTTCTCCAATATTGGGCAGATTTTTAGCCTTAGTGATTAAAAGGGAACACTCAAAAGATGCTTCTGTAGTGTTAAAGACGTGAGCTGGCTGCTGGCCACCGGATCCGGAAACCCCCTCCAGCCCACGTCTTTTCCCCCGGCTCGAACCTCCCTCAGAAGTGGCAACTCATACTATCAATAAATCAAGGAAACGTCCATTGAGCTTTATCAATTATATTAAAAAGGCAGGAGAAGATTACAATTTCACAGCGCTGGACTCTACTCAATCCTGTGACGCGTTCACAGAACTGGAAGAGCCCCGAAGTCCCGTGTCGTCACTCATTTATGGGGCCCTAGACTCCGCCTTTCGCAGAAGGGGAGCTCAGCCTATCAGAGTATGAGGGGGTGTGACTAAGTGTGGTTTTATGTGTACTGACGTGTAAGGAAAACATGAGACGGTGCTTTAAAGCCTTTCTACGTGATGTGGCAAGCTGATTAAACTATTTCTTGACAGATATTGAATTATCAGGGAGACTCTCTTAAGAGTTTGCTGGCCCAGTTTAACCCAGTCAGATCCAGGACATAATTTCATTATAATCCCGTCTTTGAGCAGATCAAAACATAGGACCAATCTAAATAGGAAATATCTTAACAGTAGCTCTGTGCAAATCACTACCTGCTCTTTTAAAGGCTTTCTGATGTCAACTGCTTGTTCCTGAAAGTATTCCTGACTTTTGGGGCGGCTGTGGCTGAGTGGTTAGAGCAGTCGTCCTCCAATGCAAGAGTTGGGGGTTCGAATCCACCAGCAGTCACACGCTGAAGTGTCCCTGGGCAAGACACTAAACCCCTCATAGTCTCTGATGTGTGTCCCATCAGTGTATGAATGTGATCTAAAGCTCTGATTAGTCTCATTAGAATGATTTGTTCAATTAGCTTTGTATAGATCTAGTAGAGTGCTGTGTGAATGGGTAAATGAGGACACAGATTGGTGTAAAGTGCTTTGAGTATCTTGAAATAAGATGGAAATACGCTATATAAGTACAGTCCATTTACCATTTACCACTTTCACGTCACCAATAGTAATAAAAATGTCTGTTCTAAACTAGGGAAAAATGTTCTTATGTTGTCAGAAAAATGACTCCTCTGTTTTTACACATTTAAACATTCACAACTGCATGTGCTTACGTTTATGTTATATATTTAATAAAATGTGAGCTTAACCAAGACCAACGATAACTCCCTGCCACTTTTCAGGCAGCCGCGCTTACAACTAAGAGCTGGACGCTGAGTACTGACGTCATAACAAAGCGCTCTTAAAATGACAGTACAGATTGTAGTTTTCAACATAATACGTTATAGAAAACTTTTCAAACATAACCAAAATGAGGGTTCTTCGGTGTTAATCAGGATTTGGTGAAATTTCAAACATTATAATTGAAAATAAAATCATATTTTCTAAAGTTGTTACACAGAAAATAGACATTTTTTACAACCTCTAAGCAGACATATAATGCGACCCCCCTGTGGTCTCTAGCACCCCCCATGGGGGTCGGACCCCCCAGGTTGGTAACCACTAGCTTACATGACAACAGCCTTCGTTTTCTCTGAAACCGAAGGTTTCCGAGTTTTTGCCTCAGAGTGGAGATTTTTGGGGAAACCCCTCACAGAGGTGTCAAACGTTCCGCAAGTGTGAAGTTGCACATGCACACTACAGGCAGCTGCAGTCAATAGTTTTTCTGCACTAAGAACAGTTACAATAAATGGCAGAGAGCTGAGTGTTTTCTGTGCTACTCTACCTTCAGATAGTTCAACCCCTTCAATTGTGATCATTTTTTTTCTCTTTGACCTGATTTTTTAGCTGGAATATTGCTTAGATATGTCCACAGAAGTTGTATCAGGGCACTGAACTGAAACATTCATATATACAAAATAATACATTAACAATATTTATCTGAGACACAGGCTGCTTTGAATTTAAGTCCATCGCAGAACTCTCATCTAGAACAAGCATGAAGGTGACAGTGGAAAGGAATCAGAATCAGCTTTATTGTCATTGCACAGTTAAGTTCATTCAACCTTTATTTAGACAGGTAAATCTCATTGAGCCTCGAGGACTCATTTACAAGAGAGACCTGATTTCAACAAAGAATGATGACAACAATGGACAATAGCAACAACAATAAACAGTTATAAAAAGTCATACAATTGTTGTTGTTGTTTTTTTACAAATAGGATGGCTTAAAAAAGAAACAAAAACAGCTAGATTCTAAGGCAAATGTAGAAAAACTAAAAACAGGAACATGTCTGCATTGGTCCCTGCCAGGAGTTCAACAGATTCTTAAAGCCACTTAGAGAGGTCAAGGTCGAGAGCTTCAGATCTTTTTGTAAGATATTCCAGGAAACAGGAGCGGAGTAGGAGAAGGCCCTTTTGCCTAGTTCAGTCCACACTGAGGGAACACTGCAGGTAATAATGTCCTGAGAGCGCACGCTGTAGCTGCACTCATGCAGAGACATGTAGGAGGAGATGTATGAAGGCAACAGACCAAGAAGTGATTTAAAGATGGCAATATACCAGTGGGAGAGTCTGTGTGAAGTTAATGATGTCCAGTTAGCCAGTGAATACAGGGTGCAGTGGTGGGTACAGCAAAATTACGTTCCGTACAGCCGTCTGAAGGGTAGACAAAAGTGTACCAGGGCTGCAGCTTCTATGAAGCGCTGCCCTTATCGCTTAGATAAGAAAAGGGGAAGAAAACATTCATTCAACATTTATTTAGACAGGTTAATCCCATTGAGCCTTGAGGACTCATTTACAAGAGAGACCTGATTTCAACAAAGAATGATGACAACAATGGACAACAACGACAACAATAGACAGTTATAAAAAGGCATACAGATTTTATTTATATATATAT
>NC_056519.1:28097874-28132842 GCF_014905685.2 Nematolebias whitei
ATATATACATGAGGACAGATGAGACATGAGGAGAGAAGGTATTGAAAAAAAGATCTCTCACACCGTGTCCTTGGACACAGGGCAGAGTGTAAGGCAACAAAACAAATCTACCTCAGCACAAGCAACATATTAGGCATAATACATTATGCGAGGGGAGACAAGACGGTGAGATTGCCCATGAAAAATTCCAGATAGTTTCCATAGTCCTGATAAAGGATGTTACAGTGTCTATCAGCCGGTACAACTCTGATAGGGTCCACAGATGTTCTCTGGGGAGGTGGTGGGGGGGGGAGAAGGAGCAGAGCGTCTTGTTTCCATAGCATCCGATGAGAAATTTAGATAGTTTTTCAAGGCCAGAGCCAGATTAAGATTTCAACATTGTTTTAGGTCAGGCCGAGTCCGTCAATTTCCGCGTCTACTTTTATAGTCTCGCTAGTACATCTCATGGCGACTCCAAACAGCTGAATTGTGATTACTTATGTCAAAGTCAGGCTTACAACTTCTCAAAGATCTTTCCCTTCCAACCGTCAATGACGGCTGCCAGAAATTCCACAGTCCTGCCTGCTCAGCTCGGATACAGGTCCACAGATAGTTCACCGAGAGTCTGTGTTGCCAAGCCCGGCACACACATCCCAGACAGCTTAAACAGCTGCTGACGTTTCCAAATTTGTCAATAATCCAGATTTCCACCAACTCCAAAACAGCAAAATCCAGTTATCATAATCCAATTATGTTTCTGAGTTAAGAGGGCTCTCCTTCACCCAGACAGCTTAAACAGCTGCTGACGTTTCCAAATTTGTCAATAATCCAGATTCCCACCGACTCCCAAACAGCAAAATCCAGTTATCATAATCCAGTTATGTTTCTGAGGTAAGAGGGCTCTCCTTCACCCTGTCTTCTTGTTGAGAAATTTTGATCAATTGCATTGAGAGACCAGCTGAACAAATCCATAATTTACAATTTGGAAGGTATGCAAAAAGGGGCTCTTAAAAAGGTTCACAAGACGGAGAGCAAAGCAGGGCAGAGAGAGGGAAGAAGCGCGACCGTCATTGTCGGGGCAAATCAGGGGAAAAAAAATTTTGTTGGGTTTCTTTGTATCATCAGCATAACCATGAAAATGTATCCCATGCTGTTTAATAGCATTACCTAATAGAAGCATATATAAGGTAAAGAGTATTGGTCCAAGCACGGAACCTTGAGGAACTCCATGACTAACTTTGGTGTATGATGAAGATACATTTATTACATTTATAAATAGGGATGGGGCCGATTCAGTATCGGGTTCCAATACCAGCATAGTTTATGTATCAGATTTTTCCAATCCAACCTGCAGAAATTTCTGATCCATGATGCATGTCAGTTTCTGCTGAAACGTCTCCACATGTGATTCCCTGCCGGCTGTTATGCAAGTTGGTTTCAAACTATTGAATGGATTTCTTGATCGGAGGTGTAGCTCATGAAACCCAGAGTAATAAGACCTTCAAGAAATCTATTTCATAGTTTGCAGCCAGCTAAAATGTGAGTAAATACAGACCCTTTCTAAAAAATTTGAATATCATGGAAAAGTTGTTTAAATTCCATAATTCCATTCAAAAAGTTAATTTTTAATAGATGATAGATTCAGGGCCCACAATTTAAACAATTTCAAGTATTTATTTGTTTATTTTTACATAATTTGGGCTTCCAGCTCATGAAACCCATAAAAACAGGATTAAAAAAAATTGAGTAGGCTGATGTTGTCACAGTATTCTAATTTTTTGCCCTAAAGTTTTTGCAGAAAAAAAAGAAAGAAATTAGGATCATAACAAATGAATCAAAATATGATATTTTCAAAACGATATGTCAGTGTTCAATACTTGGTTGGGAATCCCTTTGCCTTAATCACTGCCTTGATGCGACGTGGCATTGAGGCAATCAGCCTGAATTGAAATGAAGTATTGCTTGGGAGTTATGGAAGCCCGGATTTCCTTGATGCTTGCTGTCATCACTTCTTTGATGTTGGGTCTGGTACTTCATAGACAGACCTAGTCAGACTACATCTCAATCTTAATGATTCCTGCTTACCTCCCCCCGTTGAAATGCTCCAGACTGGTACAAAAGAAATTTAAATGTTGGATCCAGGACAGTGGCCCCATACTGAGAGATTGTTTTGAACGAACAGAAAATAAAGGATCGCTTGATCTGGACCAATACGCATCCTCAGTTCTGAGTTACATTAGTACATGTACTGGCACCGTCTCCACCATCAGATATGTTAAAAGCTACACAAACAGAAAACCTTGGCTGAATGCAGAGGTGCGCACCCTGCTGGAAGCCAGGAATATTGCCTTCAGGTCTGGAAACTCACAGGAGCTGAGTAGAACAAGGAAAGAGCTGGTTTCTGGTATTAAAAGGGCCAAAGCTACATATGCACAGAGTATCGAGGGTCAGTTTACCTCACAAGACCCTCGGAGCATGTGGAGGGGTATTAAGTGTATAACAGAGTATAAAGGAAGGAGCGAACAATGCCCCAAAGACCCTTCTCTGCCTAATGCCCTCAGCAAGTTCTATGCACACTTTGAAGACCCGAACAGACCACTCAGTACCAGACTCACCTCACCACCAGATGAATAGCATCTCTACGTGACCTCAGCAGAAGTAAGGAGTACCTTCAGGAGGATTAATCTGCACAAGGCAACCGGCCTAGACAACATTCCTGGAAAAGTGGTGAAAGAATGTGCCGATCAGCTCTGTGAGGTGCTGGCAGACATCTTTAACACCTCACTTTCCCTGGAGACAGCTCCCACCTGCCTGGAGACTGCCACCATCATCCCAGTCCCAAAAAGCTCTACAGTGACTGGTCTGAATGACTAGGGGTGGTCCTCACCCCGACAGTCGCCAAATGCTTCGAAAAACTGGTCATGACCCACATCAAAACCATCAACATCAACGAGGACCCTCATGAGTATGCATACCGTGAGAACCGATCAACAGAAGATGCTATCTTCTCTGTGGTCCACACTGCGCTCAACCACCTAGAGCAGAAAGACTCTTATGTCCGTATGCTCTTTGTGGACTTTACATCTGCCTTCAACAGCATGATCCCCCAAAACCCTGATGGACTAACTATTCACACAAGGACTAAGCCCCTCCATTTGCAACTGTGTATTAGACTTCTTAACAAACAGACCAGTCTGTGAGGATCCACAACTTCTCCTCCTCCACCATAACCCTCAGCACTGGCTCTCCTCAGGGATGTGTGTTGAGCCTTCTCCTGTTTACTCTGGTCACATATGATTGTGCAGCTACCCATCCAGGCTGTCACATTGTAAAGTTTGCAGATGATACAGCGGTGGTGGGATGCATCACAAACAATGATGAGTCCAGCTACAGGCAGGAGGTGGAACACCTGGAGAGCTGATGCAAGAAGAATAACCTTCACGTCAATGTGAATAAGACAAAGGAGATGATTGTGGACTTCAGAAGGAACAAACACACCTACACCCCCTGAACATAGAGGATCTGCAGTGGAAGTGGTCTCCAGCTACAAGTACTTGGGTGTACACATGAACGACAACCTCAGCTGGGGCAACAACACCACCAGCCTGATCAAGAAAGCTCATCAGAGACTCTACTTCCTCAGGCGGCTGAGACTAGCTGGTCTAAGAAGCTCAGACCTCACCTCCTTCTACAGGTGTGCAGTGGAGAACATCCTGTGCTCCAGCATCAATGTGTGGCAAAGAGGCTGCACAGCTGCAGAAAGAAAAGCTTTGCAGAGAGTGGTGAAGGCTGCACAGAAGACTGTTGGAGTCACCCTCCCCACTATCACACACATCTACACCTCCAGATGCAGGAAGAGGGCCACCTGCATTATGAAGGACCTCACTCACCCAGCACACACTTTTTTCCCCGCTCCCTTCAGGAAGGAGGTTGAAGAGCATTAAGTGTAGAACCACTAGACTGAGGAACAGCTTCTACCCTGAGGCTGTTAGACTCATGAATATCTAACCAGAATAATCACTGTGAAAAATCACATCATGTTGCTACTGATCTGTTTCATGTTGCTCCTAATCTGTTTCATGTTGTTGCTGATCTGTTTCAATGTTGCTGCTGATCTTTTTCATGTTGATGTGTTCATGCGTGCTCATCTGCTCACACAGACTCATGCTCATGTTCATGCTGCTGTTCGACGTAATGTTTTTATGCTTTTAGGGCTTAGTGTATTTTTAGTTTGTGTTTTTCTTAGTTCATATCTTAGATGTTATCATTGTTTTTCTTTTACATTTTATTGTTGGATGTAACTGGGACCCTGTGTGCATAATTTCGTCCCACCACATGTGGTGCAAACGACAATAAAGAATTTCTGACTCTGATAGATTCTCAATAAGGTTTAGGTCCGGCGAGTTGGCTGGCCAATCAAGCACTGTGGCATGGGCATCAAACCAGGTTTTGGTGCTTCTGGCAGCATGGGCAGGGGCCAGGTCCTACTGGAAGATGAAATCTGCATCTCCATACAGATCGTCAGCAGAAGAAATCATGAAGTCCTCTAAAACATTCTAGGAGACTGTTGCGGTGACCTTGGATTTAAGAAAGCAAAGTTTACCAACACCTGCACCGGCCATTGCACCCCAAATCATGACTGACTGTAACGAGTCTGTATGGATCAGCACAACACCTGACTCAGGACAATATTTTAAAAAGGTTTTATTTATTAAAGGCGTTCGTCTGGGGAGGATCCGAGCCTCGTTTCTGGTCCAATCTATGGAGACAGACAGGTTAGTGACTGCAAAAAGGTTCTGGGAGCTGAGAGAGGTGGTGTGCACGTCACTAACCTTCTGTGGCAGGAGCAGGGCTGAGACAGAGAACGTTGGAGGGTTGGGTAGGAAACAGAATCCAGGGACGTAGCAGGGGCCGAGAGCCAGGAGCAGTGTGAACAGGCAAAAGGATGATCCGTAGTCGTAGTCGAAGAGGAAAACGAGGTTGTACCATGTAGGCCGAGAGCGTGGTATCCAGACAGGGGCAAAGTCAAAGCGAGGAGTCAAGAGTGAGGCTGTGGTCAAAAACGAAGAAACTAGGAACGAGAGAATGCTGGATAATTTACTGGCTGTGAGGCTTTCAATAATCTGGCACCTTGCAGAAGCAAGAGCTAAGTTTATATAGGGCTGGCACCAGGTGTAGAGCATAAGCACTGATTACTGTGCTCAGGGAGAATCAGGTAGGCAGGCTTTGCTGGGGTGATTGACAGGCAGCTAGAAATGACAGAGGGAGAGTGGCCAGAGAAGAGCAAAAAACAAAGATGATCAGAGGGGCAGAAACACAGATAAATACATGGGCAGGGGTCCAAACGTGACAGAGCCCCCTCACTATGGCCCAGCTCCAGAAGGGCTGCCAGGTTGGTCAGGGTGGGCACGGTGAAAAGCTCTAATCAGGGACTTGTCAAGAATGTGGCGACTGGGGACCCAGGGACGCTCGTCAGGGCCATAACCCTCCCAATCTACCAAACACTGAATACCCCGACCCCACTGTCTGGAGCGGATGAGTCTCCTGACAGTGAACACCTGGGCACCATCAATGAAACGGGCGGGAGGAGGGGGTCTAGGGGAGGGCTCAAAGCGAGACTGAAGAAAAGGCTTAAGGCGAGAGACGTGAAAAGTGGGGTGAATGCGCAGGGTACGAGGAAGCTGAAGACGGGCTGCCACGGGGTTGATGATCTTACTGATAGGGAATGGACCGATAAACCGGGGTGCTAATTTCCTTGACTCTACCCGCAGGGGTAGATCTTTCGTGGACAGCCAGACCTTCTGGCCTACTTGGTAATCAGGTTGGACAGAGCGTCTTTTGTTGGCCATCCTGGCATATGTTGCATTAGCCCTCAGGAATGCCCTCCTGGCTCTCTTCCAGATCTGCTGACATCGTAGAGCAGCCCCGTGGGCAGATGGCACCCGAGCCTCCCATTCCTGAATGCAAAACACAGGTGGTTGGAACCCATAAACCACATAAAAAGGCAACAGGCCTGTGGCAGATGAGGACAGAGAATTCATAGTGTGCTCGACCGATGGTAGGTTGTCAGCCCAGTTAGGATCATCATGACACAAAATGCCAAGCTTAGTCTCAACCTCCTGGTTGGCTCGCTCTGACTGGCCATCAATCTGTGGGTGAAAACCGGAGGACAGGCTCAGAGAAACGCTGAGCAGGCTGTAGAACTCCCTCCAAAACTTAGAAACAAATTGGGGGCCACGGTCAGAGACAATGTTCTGAGGGAGCCCATGCAGTCTGAAGATCTCCCTGGCCATAATCTGACTGAGGTCCTTTGCTAAAGGGAGTTTTGGCAGAGGGACATGGTGGACCATCTTGGAAAAGCGGTCCACCACAGTGAGGATGACAGACTGACCGGTGGAGAGAGGGAGACCAGTAACAAAGTCCATTCCGAGATGAGACCAGGGACGTGAGGGTATAGGGAGAGGTCGGAGCAGACCCGCTGGGTGGCGACGTGAGTGTTTGGCTTGGTTACATTTATTACAGGATAAAACGAAGTCCTTAACATCGGATACCAAGTTCCTCCACCAGAACTGGGACCTGACCACAGTCAGCATCTTGTTAAGACCAGGATGACAAAAAATGCGAGAGCTATGACACGTCTCGAGCACTTCCTTTATTTTATTTTGGGGAACAAAGATTCGATCCTTGGGACAGCCAGGGGGTGGACCGTGATTCAGCTGGGCCTGACGCAGCTTCGACTCTAGTTGTGTCATGGCAAACCGCACCGTCTCAGGAAGGATGAAGTCCTTCTCCAATGAAGTGTGACTGAGCTCATCCTCCTCAAGCCGGGACAGGGCGTCGGGCTTCCGATTCTTGATTCCAGGTCTGTAGGAGAGAGTAAACTCGAAGCGTGAGAATAGTGCCCACCTGGCCTGCCTGGTACTAAGGCACTTGGCAGTCTTAAGATACTCCAGGTTTTTGTGATCCGTCCACACAGTGAAAGGTTCTTGGGCCCCCTCGAGCCAGTGTCTCCACTCCTCTAGGGCCAGCTTGACAGCAAGCAGCTCACGTTCCCCCACATCATAATTCCGTTCCGCGGCAGAGACTCTTAGAAAAGAATGTGCATGGGTAACCTTACCATCACAGCTGCGTTGGCTGAGAACGGCCCGGCACCAGTGCTAGAGGCGTCTACCTCCACAATAAAGGGTTTGCTGGAGTCTGGTGAATGTAGGATGGGGGCTGTGGAGAACAAAAGTTTTAATTGTTTGAAAGCGTGATCAGCAGAATCATTCAAAGTGAACCTGGTTTTAACAGAGGTCAAGGCATGGAGAGGGCTGGCAATGGTGCTTTAATTCTTAATGAATCTTCTATAAAAGTTTGCAAACCCAAGGAACCTCTGCAGCTGTTTGCGGTCCTTGGGGGTCGGCCAATCCAGGACTGCCGAAACCTTGCTGACGTCCATGGCCACTCGATGGGGGGAGATAATGAATCCCAGGAATAAAGTGGATTTTTGGTGAAATTCACACTTTTCTGCTTTAATAAAAAGATTGTTTTGCAGCAATCTCAACAACACAGCTCTGACATGTTTCCTGTGGGTATTCAGATCTTTAGAAAAGATAAGAATGTCGTCAACATAGACAAAGATGAACTGGTTAATCATGTCTCTCAAAACGTCATCAACCAGGGCTTAGAAAACAGCAGGAGCATTGATCAGACCAAAAGTCATAACAAGATACTCGTAATGACCATCTGGAGTGTTAAATGCCGTCTTCCATTCATCCCCCTCACAAATGCGAACCAAATGATAGGCATTTCTAAGGTCTAGCTTAGTGAAAACAGTGGCCCCTTGAATAAGATCAAATGCCGATGACATTAATGGAAGAGGGTATTTGTTCTTAACAGTGATCTTGTTTAACCCTCAATAATCAATGCAAGGTCTCAGGGTACCGTCCTTCTTGCCAACAAAGAAAAAACCTGCTCCAGCAGGTGAAGCAGAAGGACGAATGATACCACCCTGTAAGACTCCTTAATATATTCTTGCATTGTCTTTAACTCAGGATTAGACAAAGAATATAACCTTCCTCGTGGGGGGCTCGTACCAGGCAAAAGATCAATAGCGCAGTCATAGGGTCTATGTGGGGGGAGAGAGGTAGCCTTAACCTTGTTAAAAACCTCTGAGATCATGATATTCAGCTGGGACTTTAGAAAGGTCTGGATAGGTGATAGCAAAATCTTCTGGCTGAGGTGGAAGGATTGCCTCAAACAAACAGGAGAGGCATTCCTCAGACTAGCCTATTATTTCTTTACCCCTCCAATTAATGTTTGGGTTATGTTTTTGTAACCATGAAGCTCCCAGGATCATAGGGAGTTGGGGGGATTTAATGGCAATAAATTCAACTTATATTCAAGTCAAGTCAAGTCATATTTATTTATAGAGCACAATTTAAAACAGATAGACTGTTATCAAAGTGCTTACTTCCTCACTATGGTTACCTCCTAAAGTCAATCTGACAGGGGCAGTAATGAGGCAAGAGTCACTGAGAGAGTGGCCGTCCAAGGCAAGGATTTTGTGATTTTTATTAGATTTTATGAGTTCTATCCCTAAAGCCACAGCAAATTGGTGGTCGATGAACTCTGTGTCAGCACCAGAGTCAATAAAAACTGTAACTGATGATGGTCGCTTACCAGTAGGCCGTAGCTCAGCACGGATGGTGAATGGTGAGGAGATCTTCAGGTCTCTGAGGACTCAGCAGGTGTCCCCTCTCCCTTGCTGAGTCTGATCTTTTAATGGGCATTTGGAGATCGGGTGGCTGCCATCTCTGCAGTAGAAGCAGAGTCTTAATTTCTTTCTCCGGTCCCTCTCTTCGGGTGTTAGGCGACTTCTGCCTAGCTGCATGGGTTCGTCCATCTGTGGGACGTTACTGGATAGAGCGGCTGGCTTAATTGGTGGGAAGGTTCTGGACTCACCCCAGGGTCTGGTGGTTCTTGTGGGTCTGGTCTCCCTCTGGCGTTCTCTCTCCATTAGTCGAAGATCCACTTGAGTGGCCAAGTCCTCCAGAGCTTGGAGAGACCCGGGATATTCCTGGGTAGCAAGGTGGTCCTTGATGTCATCAGAGAGACCTTGAAAAAATGCATCGGTTAAAGCTCCATCGTTCCAGCAGCTATCAGCAGCCACAGCATGAAAGTCAATGATGTAATCTGTTACACGTCTTTTGCCTTGCTTCATAGTGAGGAGTTTACGCCCTGCCTCCCTTTCGGGCAAAACTGGGTCAAAAACCCGACATAGTTCCTTAGAAAAGGCAGAAAAACTTTGAGTGCTGTTGGAGCTCCTCTGCCACTCAGAAGTTCCCCACGCCTTAGCCTTACCGGACAGCTGTGAGATAACAAAAGCAACTCAGGCTCTCTCAGTGGGAAACGAAGAGGGTTCTAGCTGAAAAGGGATCTCACATTGAGTCAGAAAAGGTCGGCACTGATCAGGATCGCCCCGGAAACGTTCGGGGGTGTCAGACGAGGCTCCATGGTAGGTGCAGGAGTCTGAACAACAACAGGAGCAGGGTTCTGTGAAGAGACAGTTTGGTTCTGAGCAGAGACTGTTTGTGTGAGAGCTTTAAGGCCACAAACAAGATCCTGAACATTAGATTCAAGTCTAATAATTGCCCCCTCAACACCAGAACGCCAATCCTGAGTCGGTGCTGGATCCATCTTGGCCAGATTATTTTGTAACGAGGCTGTATGGATCAGCACAACACCTGACTCAGGACAATATTTTAAAAAGGTTTTATTTATTGAAGGCGTTCATCTGGGGAGGATCCGAGCCTCGTTTCTGGTCCAATCTATGGAGACAGACAGGTTAGTGACTGCAAAAAGGTTCTGGGAGCTGAAAGAGGTGGTGTGCACGTCACCAACCTTCTGTGGCAGTAGCAGGGCTGAGTCAGAGAACGTTGGAGGGCTGGGCAGGAAACAGAATCCAGGGACGTAGCAGGGGCCGAGAGCCAGGAGCAGTGTGAACAGGCAAAAGGATGATCCGTAGTCGTAGTCGAAGAGGAGAACGAGGCTGTACCGTGTAGGCCGAGAGCGTGGTATCCAGACAGGGGCAAAGTCAAAGCGAGGAGTCAAGAGTGAAGCTATGGTCAAAAACGAAGAAACTAGGAACGAGAGAATGCTGGATAATTTACTGGCTGTGAGGCTTTCAATAATCTGGCACTTTGCAGAGGCAAGAGCTGAGTTTATATAGGGCTGGCACCAGGTGTAGAGCATAAGCACTGATTACTGTGATCAGGGAGAATCAGGTAGGCAGGCTTTGCTGGGGTGATTGACAGGCAGCTAGAAATGACAGAGGGAGAGTGGCCAGAGAAGAGCAAAAAACAAAGATGATCAGAGGGGCAGAAACACAGATAAATACATGGGCAGGGGTCCAAACGTGACACTGACTGTGGATATTTCACACTGGACCTCAAGCAGTATGGGCTCTATTCTTCACCCTACTTTCTCCAAACCCTTGGACCTTGATTTCCAAATGAAAGGCACACTTTACTTTCATCTGAAAAGAGGACAGAGGAACTCGACAGTTGTAGCCCATCTCCTGAATGTGTCTGAATGTGGTGGTTTTTGAAGCTGTGACTCCGGCCTCATTCCACTCTTTCTGGGTCTCTGCCAGATTCTGGAATCTTCTCTGTTTGATAATCTGCTGAATGTCACGGTCATCTTTTTTGCTGGTGAATCTTCTCCTGCCACATTTTGCCCTCCCACTAGACTTTCCATTGATATGCTTGGACACAGCACTGTGTGAACATGGAGGGTATCAATGATGGTCTTCTGGCCAGTTATGTCTGCAGTCTTCCACATGTTGAACCGAAGTGAGATATTTGAACCAAACTGAAGTAATTTAATGACACCTGGGGAAACCTGTGCTGGTGCTTTGAGTTTAGTAGATGATTGTGGGCCCTGAATCTATCATCTATTAAAGATTAACTTTTTGAATGGAATTATGGAAGTTAAACAACTTTTCCATGATATTCTAATCTTTTGGAAAGGGTTTGTATGTGAGGACTGAGCAGATGTGAGTAGCAGCACTGTGGCTAATGGCTAATCAACATTTCATCTCAACATGTCTGCTGTGTGAAAGTATTTTAAACTAGAAACACCACAAAGCAAGACAACAACATGCAATGTCTGCAAAGCCGCTGTACCAGGAGGAGGAAGCTCTGTCGTGACCTACAATACAAGAAACTTAAACAAAGCACCACATTAAAACGTGGTAAAGTTAGTTTTACGTTGGATATTCAAGCTCTGTGGCTTCAGCGGTGTGTTATTCTCGTTCAGTCCGAAGCAGGCGGTCTAATTTTGGTCAGTCGCGCTCAGTCTGCCCGTCTCGGAGGAGGGACAGACTGAGCGCGAAATCAGATTGCCTGCTTCGGACTGAACGAGAAGAACACACCACTGAAGCCACAGAGCTTGAATGGTAAATGGACTGTACTTATATAGCTCCTTTCTGTCTTATCAAGATACTCAAAGTGCTTTAAACTACACTCTGTGTCCTCATTTACCCATTTATACAGCACTCTACTAGATCTCTGCAAAGCTAATTGAACAAATCATTCTAAAGAGACTAATCAGAGCTTTATCACATTCATACACTGATGGGACACACATCAGAGGCAATGAGGGGTTCAGTGTCTTGCCCAGAGACACTTCGGCATGTGACTGCTGGTGGATTCGAACCCCAACTCTTGCACTGAAAGACGACTGCTCTAACCACTCAGCCACAGCCACCCATGTTTACAGAGAAGTTGCTAAACTTCATAGTAATTAATGATCAACCACTATCAGTTGTAGAAAACGAAGGATTTTGCAGCTTGAATGTACAAACCGTATTCCAAAAAAGTTGGGACACTAAACTTATTGTGAATAAAAACTGAATGCAATGTGGAGGTGCCAACATCTAATATTTTATTCAGAATAAAACACAAATCACAGATCAAAAGTTTAAACTGAGAGAATGTATCATTTTAAGGGAAAAATCTGTTGTTTCCAAATTTCATGGCATCAACAAATCCCAAAAAAGTTGGGACAAGTCCATTTTTACCACTGTGTGGCATCCCCCCTTCTTCTTACAACACTCAACAGACGTTTGGGGACAGAGGAGACCAGTTTCTCAAGTTTAGAAGTAGGAATGCTCTCCCATTCATGTCTAATACAGGCCTCTAACTGTTCAATCGTCTTGGGCCTTCTTTGTCACACCTTCCTCTTTATGGTGCGCCAAATGTTCTCTATAAGTGAAAGATCTGGACTGCAGGCTGGCCATTTCAGTACCCGGATCCTTCTCCTACGTAGCCATGATGTTGTGATTGCAGAATGTGGTCTGGCATTATCGTTTTGAAAAATGCAGGGTCTTCCCTGAAAGAGATGATGTCTAGATGGGAGCATATTGATAGCTAAAATAACATCATTGCTGGACAACGTCTCCCACCCCATGCATGAAGCTGTTGCTGAACTGGAGGGCTCGTTCAGTGACAGATTACTGCATCCTAAATGAACAAAGGAGCGTTACCGCAGGTCCTTCCTCCCAGCAGCTGTTAGACTCTACAACCATCACTGCTCCCAACAAACTCAATAAGGATTAAATACGTGCTGACCTCTGCTAAAACACACACTCTGTCTATAATACTGTACTGTAAATAGTCTGCCATTCGCAATGTTCCAATACATATTGAACATTATTATTGATATTGTTTATCTTATTTCTTATATATTGTATTGTTTATTAACATTTTAGGAACTTTTGTGTGAAATCTTTTTATCTTTATATCTGTTGCCGCTGTTGCTGCTGATACACTGGAATTTCCTATCCGTGGGACAATAAAGGCTGTTTCTATTCTATTCTATTTCTATTCTATTCTATTCTATTCTATTCTATTTTGTTCTAGAATCTGAACATAGTTCTCTGCATTAATGGTGCCTTTCCAAGACATGCAAGCTGCCCATGCCACAAGCGCTCATGCAACCCCATACCATCAGTGATGCAGGCTTCTGAATGGAGCGTTGATAACAACTTGGGCTATCCTTGTCCTCTCTGCTCCGGATGACATGGCATCCCAGTGTTCCATAAATAACTTCAAATCGTGACTCATCTGACCACAGAACAGTCTTCCATATTGCCATACTCCATTTTAAATGACCCCTGGCCCAGTGCAAACGTCTGAGCTTGTGGAGCTTGCTTAGAAATGGCTTCCTCTTTGCACTGTAGAGTTTCAGCTGGCAACGGCAGATGGCACGGTGGATTGTGTTCACTGACCCCCGCCCCCACCTAGGACTGTCAGACCACATCTCAATCTTCCTGGCTCCTGCTTACATGCCCCCGCTGAGACGCTCCAGACCGGTACAAAAGAAAGTTAAATGTTGGAGCCAGGACAGTGGACCCATACTGAGAGATTGTTTTGACCGAACAGACTGGCAGGTTTTCAGAGAAGCTGCTGAAAATGGAGGTTCGCTTGATCTTGACCAATACACATCCTCAGTACTGGGTTACATTAGTACATGTACTGACACAGTCTCCACTATCAGAAATGTTAAAAGCTACCCAAACAGAAAACCTTGGCTGAATGCAGAGGCGCGTACCCTGCTGGAAGCCAGGAACACTGCCTTCAGGTCTGGAAACTCAGAGGAGCTGAGTAGGACAAGAAAAGAGCTGGTTGCTGGTATTAAGAGGGCCAAGGCCACATATGCAAAGAGGATCGAGGGTCAATTCATCTCACAAGACCCTCGGAGCATGTGGAGGGGCATTAAGTGCATAACAGATTATAAAGGAAGGAGTGAACAATGCCCCAAAGACCCATCTCTGCCTGATGCCCTCAACAAGTTCTATGCACGCTTTGAAGACCCGAACAGACCACCCAGCACCAGACTCACCTCGCCACCGGATGAAGAGCATCTCAGCGTGACCTCAGCAGAAGTAAGGAGTACCTTCAGGAGGATTAATCCGCACAAAGCAACTGGCCCAGACAACATCCCCGGAAAAGTGTTGAAGGAATGTGCTGATCAGCTCTGTGAGGTGCTGGCAGACATCTTTAACACCTCACTTACCCTGGAGACAGTTCCCACCTGCCTGAAGACTGCCACCATCATCCCAGTCCCAAAAAGCTCTACAGTGACTGGTCTGAATGACTATCGGCCAGTGGCCCTCACCCTGATAGTCGCTAAATGCTTCGAAAAACTGGTCATGACTCACATCAAAACAACCATCAACATCAACGAGGACCCTCATCAGTACGCATACCGTGAGAACCGATCAACAGAGGATGCAATCTCCTCTGTGGTCCACACTGCACTCAACCACCTGGAGCAGAAAAACTCTTACGTCCGTATGCTCTTTGTGGACTTCACATCCGCCTTCAACACCATGATCCCCCAAACCCTGATGGACAAACTATTCACACTAGGACTAAGCCCCTCCATCTGCAACTGGGTACTAGACTTTTTAACAAACAGACCACAGTTAGTGAGGATCCACAACCTCTCCTCCTCCACCATAACCCTCAGCACTGGCTCTCCTCAGGGATGTGTGTTGAGCCCCCTTCTGTTTACTCTGCTCACATATGATTGTGCAGCTACCCATCCAGGCTGTCACATTGTAAAGTTTGCAGATGATACAGCGGTGGTGGGATGCATCACAAACAATGATGAGTCCAGCTACAGGCAAGAGGTGGAACACCTGGAGAGCTGGTGCAGAGAGAATAACCTTCACATCAATGTGAAGAAGACAAAGGAGATGATTGTGGACTTCAGAAGGAACAAAAACACCTACACCCCCCTGAACATAAGAGGATCTGCGGTGGAAGTGGTCTCCAGCTACAAGTACTTGGGTGTACACATGAATGACAACCTCAGCTGGAGCAACAACACCACCAGCCTGATCAAGAAAGCTCATCAGAGACTCTACTTCCTCAGACGGCTGAGGCGAGCTGGTCTGGGAAGCTCAGTCCTCACCTCCTTCTACAGGTGTGCAGTGGAGAGCATCCTGTGCTCGAGCATCAATGTGTGGCATGGAGGCTGCACAGCTGCAGAAAGAAAAGCTTTGCAGAGAGTGGTGAAGGCTGCACAGAAATCTGTTGGAATCAGTCTCCCCACCATCACAGACATCTACACCTCCAGATGCAGGAAGAGGGCCACCTGCATCATGAAGGACCCCACCCACCCAGCACACACACTTTTTGCCCCACTCCCCTCAGGAAGGAGGTTAAGGAGCATTAAGTGTAGAACCACTAGACTGAGGAACAGCTTCTACCCTGATGCTGTTAGACTCATGAATTTCTAACTAGAATAATCACTGTGAAAAACCATATCATGTTGCTGCTGATCTGTTTCATGTTGCTGCTGATCTGTTTCAATGTTGATGTGTTCATGCGTGCACATCTGCTCACAGACTCATGTTCATGTTTGTGCTGATGTTCAATGTTTTATGTTATGAGTGCTTAGTGTATATTTAGTTGATGTTTTTCTTAGTTCATATCTTAGATGTCATTACTGTTTTTCTTATACATTTTATTGTTGGATGTAACTGGGACCCTGCGTACATAATTTCGCTCCACCACATGTACCACATGAGGTGCGAATGACAATAAAGAAACTCTGACTCTGACTCTGACAATGCTTTCTGGAAGTATTCCTGAGCCCATTCTGTTATTTCCTTGACAGTGGCATTCCTGTTTGAGGTGCAGTGACGTTTAAGGGCCTGGAGATCACGAGCATCCAGTAGAGTTTTACAGCCTTGACCCTTACGCACAGCGATTGTTCCAGATTCTCTGAATCTTTTGAGGATGTTATACACAGTTGATGATGATAACTTAAAAGTCTTTGCTATTTTATGCTGGGTAACACCATTCTGGTATTGTTGCACTATCTTTCTGTGCAACAATGGTGGAATTGGTGATCCTCTTACCATCTTAGCTTCTGAGAGACACTGACACTCTGAGAAGCTCTTTTTATACCCAATGTTTTCAATTGACCTAATTAGTGTTAATTGGTCTTCCATCTGTTCGTTATATGCTCAATTTCCTTTTTCCAGCCACTTATTGCTACTTGTCCCAACTTTTTTGGGACTTTTTTTGTTGACGCTGTGAAATTTTGAATCAACATATTTTTCCTTTAAAATGTTACATTTACTCAGATTAAACTTTTGATCTGTCATCTCTGTTATATTACGAATAAAATATTGACATTTGCCATCTCCACATCATTGCATTCAGTTTTTATTCACAATTTGTTTAGTGTCCCAACTTTTTTGGAATCCGGTTTGTAAACTTGCAGCCAAGATATAGTTTACCCTCCAGGAGATATTTATCAGTACAACACTAGACAATCATGAAAAAACATATGTACTAAAAATTACAATTTAGTTCAATTCAATTCAAAAATACTTTATTAATCCCAGAGGAAAATTAAATGTTGTTGTAACTCATCATCCTGGTTTTAATTAAATAGTTGTTATTAAGAGTGTAATGGTACACGTGGGAGTACCGAACCGTTTCGGCACGGCATGTTCGGTTCGTTCCACGTGCGTACAGTTTTGGTTATTTTTTCACTCATTAAATTTTATTAACGAGAGATTATGCGCCGCGGAACGAAAATTCCTAAGCGTGTTTCAGCACGGTGCTATTATCTTGCAGCACTCTAGCATTAGCAGCCTAGCATGTTGTTGTGGTCTCCTGTTTGGGAACATTATAACTTTCTTGTTAAAAGACAAGTGAACAAATCCAAAGCTGTGTGTCAACTTTGTTTCACGGAGATTGGATCTGCAGCAGCAACACGTCTAACTTGTTAACGCTCTTGAAACGACATCATCCGAACATGAACGTCTCTTCTACAAGCAAGAAAAGCTGCTTGGTACAAACACCGATAACAGCAGCATTTAAACAACCTTTATCAGGTAATTCACATTGGTCCAGAGCAATAACACAAGCTGTAGGAGTTTTTAAAGCTCTGGATCTACGTTTTTGTTGTTGATGCGCAGCTTTAAAGTTATTGAGCCCCCCTATGACATCACATCAACACTTCAGCCAAAAAGTTGTAGTAGCACTTTATGAAAAAGCTAAAACTGATATTGTCAACAAGCCCTGCCACATCATGATGATGATGATGATGAGCGAGAGATTCAACCACCTCATAGCAACCGTTCAAGAAGAGGTATTGTTCTTTTATTATTATTATCTAATTAACATTTTTAAATTTAAAATTATAATCTTATTAATTCTTTTATTTACCTCTTTGTGTTTTATTTCCAGTCTGGGACAGAGATAGCAGCTGAGTCTTCTTCCTCTTCAGGGAAATCCACCAGAAATCACCTCCAGCTAAGAAGTCTGTGATGACTGAACTCTGAACTTTTCCAGGGAACTGTCCCACCTGTGGGAGCAGGTCCAATAAGAAGTTGTGAGTAATGAGGCCAAATACAGCCACACTGCAAAATTAGCAAAGCTCTACCTCTTTATTCCTGCTACTGTTGTCAGTGAGTGGTTTTCTCCACCTCTGGAGATATTCACTGCAACTAGATCTGTGGTTTTGACAGAAAATGTGGACAAGTTGGTCTTTTTGTCCAAAAACTTAAAACTTGTTTAGTTAGATTGTAAACAGTCTGTTGCTGCTTATTTTTCTGGTTCTGACTGTTATTGTATTTATTAAGATTTTTATTATCGTTAGTATAGTTTATTTATTGTAAAGAGTGCTGTTTATGTAAAATATCATCCAAATGGGTCGCTTTTATTTATTTTTATACAAATGTATTGTTTACTCTGCATATTTTCAAAATAAACGTTTTGTAAGTCTTCATTTTGTCTTGTACCGAAAATTTACCGAACCGAGCCCTCCTTGAAATTGAACTAAACCGAAAAGTGATTTTAGCGTACCGTTACACCTCTAGTTGTTATAGATGCTGATGGCTGTGGGTAGGAAATTTTTATATATATATACACATAAAAAAATGAAATAAAAACAGCTACATTATAAAGCAATGCAAAATACTAAAAACAGGAGCATGTCTGTGTTGGTTTATGCCATGAACTTAGCAGATGTTTAAAGTCATTAATTTTTTTAAATTAATTTATTCATTCGTTTAAAAGAAACAAAATAAAACAAATTCAACAAAAATAAAACATTGAAAAGAGTGCAGAAAGAAGAAAAAAAACTTATATCTGCCCCTTATTTAAAAAAAAAAAAAACTTTAAACGATCACTTAAATTAATCACTCTAATATCCACTTTAAAGCAAGGAATAAAAATATATGTTTTGTGTTAGCAGGATTTAATTGTAACTTTGAAACTTATCCAAAGTTAATAAAACTTACCTCAAGTTGCCTTTTTGGACTTTCATGCATATATTTGTACAAATTGTACTTACCTGTAGAGAGAAGATTATTACAGCTTCATATAAAATCAATAATGGTTGCCATTTTAATTTTTAATTTTTTTATTTGTACGCATCTTTTATGATTGTCTATTGTTATCATTGTTGTCCACTGTTGTCATCACTCTTTGTTAAAAATTCAGGTCTCTCTTGTAAATGAGTCCCAGAGGCTTAGTGGGATTAAACTGTATAAATAAAGGTTGAATGAAAAAATAATGCTGATGATATCGGTTCGGATCGGATCGGTATCAGTTGACATCTAGATTTAAGTATCGGGATCAGATCGGAAGTAAAAAAAAAAAAAAAAAGGTGGATCATGCATCCCTATTTACAAATTGGAATCTATCAGACAAATGATTTAAACCAATTTAGAGCCGTTCCTGTAATTCCAATATCATATTCATCTCTGTAGTAAAATATTATGATCAACTGTATCAAATGCAGTACTGAGGTCTAATAGGACCAGTATAGACACCTGTCCATTATCAGAGGCCATGAGAATATCAGTAACTTTCACCAGTGCAGATTCTGCGCTATGATGAGCTCTAAACCCTGACTGAGGGGCCGTTTACACGGCGCGTATTTTGAGTGCATCCGCAGCTTTCTCTCTGCGGATCTGCTGATCATTTACACGACACCAGTGGCCCCCCTCTTTGAATCCGGAGGTTTCTGAATCCACCTTCCAGAGTGGAGGTTTTTCGCTGACCCCCCACTGATAATGTAAACATCTCCCGCTGAGGCTTTGTGTTAAACCAAATGCGCACACGCACGCGCGGACAAACGCTATATTTCTATCAACATGGCAGTGCTTTCTGAACTACTGATGGAATATATTTTAATCTCGTAGTTAATCTACGTCAGATTCCAAGTGCTGTGACCGACATCTGTGTTGGAAGAGACACAATCTGATCCAGTTCTAATGTCGCTGTTTATAGAATGTGGCACGCGCACACGTCGCGCTGCACTATAACATAAATGTGCTAAATAACAACAGTTTAATAATAATAAACAGTATTTATGTTAGTGTGAGCTAAATGAAGCTATCTGGACATTATGTAATTCAAATTTAAAATGATGCTAAACATATAGCGTGAACACTAAAGTTGAAAATGAAGACATCAGGTTTAATTTTTATTTATTTATTCAACACCACAATGTCACACAAATACTGATAATTATACTGAACACACTATTAAAACACATTCACTGAACTTGAATGGATTGAATAAAAGAAATGAGGGGAATTTAAAATAAATAGTTCATCCAACATCTCTCTTCAACGTCCTCCTGCCCTGCATCTGGGCCGAGCCTTGTTCAGAACCGGTCCGCCTGGTGGGAGACAGCTTCTTCTTCTTTCATAAAAAATAAAAACTCAGTTGGTTGTTTTGTAACCGAAGTAAACACAAACTAACATTATTATGAACATTTGATTTACCTGCTGTAAAACAGCTACTGATGATCACGGAGTAAATTCCGACATTGACTCGATTCTGGTCCACTCAGTGACCGGTGTGGAGCTGTTAGATAAAGTGGTCCCGCTTGGCATCAAATCTATCAACTCTCATCCAAAATCCAACCAGAATCCAGCTTTAACTTGTTGTTACGTTACGTTGTTGTTAGCTGGTTAGCACAGAGGAAAACAATGTCCCGAGGCAGCACGCATGCGCATTAGGTGAAGGTACAAAATTCACAGCGCCATCTAATGACCTGGCATGGTAACTACAGCGGATTCAGGAGGGCGGGGGGGAATACTCCGGATGCATGTAAACCCAAAATGCGACCGTGTCAACGCAAATCTTTTCCTCTAATTAACATACGAAAAAACCTACGTTTCCCCCCATCGTGTCCGTGTAAATATGGCCTGAAACCCTTCAAAGAGATTATTTCTTTGCAAATGATCACGCAGATGACCAGCAACTATTTTCTCTAGAATTTTTGAAGCAGCAGGACTGCCCAAATGCTGGGCAGAATTCCTCACAGAGCGATGGTCGCTGCTCCCAGCAGTCTGCAGAGCTCCTCATCACCATGGACAGACAGCTGAAGGTGCCAGGAGATGATCCTGGTCCTCCGGTTGTCACGAGCTGAGTTTCTCACCCGCTCCAGGATCTTGGCGGTCAGGTACTCGAGCACCGCTGCCAGGTTGACGGAAATTCATCCACGGCACCTCCTTTTCAACTCATTTGGGATTTGGGGCTGTAGTTGAGATATTTGAGCTTTTGAGATGTTAATCAATTGCTCTTGGTTGTTAAAAAACACCTTGTTGCCATGGTTATGCATCATAACAAATGTCCAAAAGTAAAAAGGTTTTAGTAAAAATCCTTCCAGCTGCACAGCATCCGATACCAGAGGAAGTAATCGTCCCAAAAAAATCTATTTACATCCAGAAGAAAAGTGGAATTAAAGTTTTAAAAGCAATAACTCAGAATGAAAGTAACAGAGCTACTCCAACATGCATCCACCCCGAGCGGCGCAATTCTAGAACTATGAAAAATGAATAAATAATAATAATAACTAGAAAGTTCTTGGAGAAACTTTGACAGGGGCTGCCAGGCTGGTGCCAATTTAAATTCTTGATTTGATAGTAAAAGGTGTTTGGGTTCGCTCTCACTACCATTATACCAAATTTCAGATGAATAACTCTAAAAATAGCCGAGTTATGGTATTTTTTCTTTTTTAGTTAAGGCGGCCATCTTGGATTTTTGATTTGGATTACGTATATGATAGAGCATGTTCTCAGCTACAACCTCACCAAATTTCAACTCTCTATGTATAAAAATGGCAGAGTTAAAGTCATTTGAAAGTAGCTTGGGCGGCCATCATGGATTTTTTTATTTTTATATAGCAATTGATAGGAAACATTCTCAGCTATCCCCACACCAAGTTTCAGCTCAATATCACTAAAATTGACCAATTTATAGTATTTTTCCATTTTTGCATTGTCGGCCATCTTGGATTTTTGATTTCCAAAAGCAGCTTCACCTAACTTGCATATTGAATCAAAATGGCCGCTTCACTTAACTTGCATGTTGAATCAAAATGGCCGTTTCACCTAAATTTCATGTTAAATCAAAATGGCCGTTTCACCTAACTTGCAATTTTAAACAAAATGGCCACTTCACCTAACTTGCATGTTGAATTAAAATGGCCACTACATCTAATTTGCATGTTGAATCAAAATGGCCACTTTACCTAACGTGCATGTTGAATCAAAATGGCCGCTTAACTTAACTTGCATGTGGAATCAAAATGGCCACTTCACTTAACTTGCATGTTGAATCAAAATGGCCACTACACCTAACTTGCATGTTGAATCAAAATGGCCACTTCACCTAACTTGCATTTTGCATTAAAATGGCCACTATATCTAACTTGCATGTTGAATCAAAATGGCCACTTTAACTAACTTGCATGTTGAATCAAAATGGCCGCTTCACCTAACTTGCATGTTGAATCAAAATGGCAGCTTCACCTAACTTGCATGTTGAATCAAAATGGGAGCTTTACCTAACTTGCATGTTGAATCAAAATGGCTGTTTAACTAAAACGGCTTTGCAATGTAATGCTCTGCCTTGCATGTTGAACCAAAATGGCTCCCAGCGTTCTTCAGTCTCTATGAAAAGTTTTCTCCCATTCATTTCCTATGGGAAATTTGGAATTTTTGTTAGCAAAATATGTCGCCATGGTAACTCCAGTTGCCAATAAAAGTAATAGCACACATCTTGGAGCCGGGCCGGTCGTTTGGATTTAACTTTTGTGGGGGTCCACGTTGCGGTTGAGGCCACATTAACGGAGACGGAATAATAACTAGAAATTTCCTGGAGAAACTTTGACTGGGACTGCCTATTTATTATTAAATTATTATTAATAATAAATATAAATATTCCATCCATCCATCCATCCATTTTCTTCCGCTTATCCGGGGTCGGGTCGCGGGGGTAGCAGCTTAAGTAGGGAGGCCCAGACTTCCCTCTCCCCAGCCACTTGGGCCAGCTCTTCTGAGGCGTTCCCAGGCCAGCCGAGAAACATAGTCCCTCCAGCGTGTACTGGGTCTTCCTCTGGGCCTCCTTTCAGTGTGACATGTCCGGAACACTCACCAGGGAGGCGTCCAGAAGGCATCCTAAACAGATGCCCAAGCCACCTCAACTGGCTCCTCTCGACGTGGAGAAGCAGCGGCTCTACTCTGAGTCCCTCCCAGATGATCGAGCTTCTCACCCTATCTCTAAGGGAGAGCCCAGACACCCTGCAGAGAAAACTCATTTCGGCCGCCTGTATCCAAGATCTCATTCTTTCGGTCACAACCCAAAGCTCGTGACCATAGATGAGGGTAAGAACGTAGATCGATCAGTAAATTGAGAGCTTCGCCTTTTGACTCAGCTCTCTCTTCACCACGACAGACCTGTACAGCGCCTGCTTCACTGCTGACGCTGCACCTATCCGCCTATCGATCTCACGCTCCATTTTTCCCTCATTCGTGAACAAGACCCCAAGATACTTAAACTCCTCCACTTGGGGTAGGACCTCCTCCCTGACCCGGAGAGGGCACTCTACCCTTTTCCGGCTCAAGACCATGGCCTCGGATTTGGAGGAACTGATCTTCATCCCGGCCACGTCGCATTCGGCTCCGAACTGCTCCAGCGAAAGCTGTAGATCATGATCTGATGAAGCCAATAAGACCGCATCATCTGCAAAAAGCAGATACACAACCCTAAGGCCACCAAACCAGATCCCCTCAACACCTTGGCTGCGCCTAGAAATTCTGTCCATAAAAGTTATGAACAGAATCGGTGACAAAGGGCAACCTTGGCGGAGTCCAACTCTCACCGGGAACAAGCCCGACTTACTGCCTGCGATGCGGACCAGGCTCTGACACCAGTCATACAGGGACCTAACAGCCCGTATCAAAGGGCCCGGTACCCCATACTCCCAGAGTACCCCCCACAGGGTTCCCCGAGGGACGCGGTCGAACGCCTTATCCAAGTCCACAAAGCACATGTAGACCGGTTGGGCAAACTCCCACGCACCCTCCAGGACCCTGCTGAGAGTGTAGAGCTGGTCCAGTGTTCCACGGCCAGGACAAAAACCACACTGCTCCTCCTGAATCCGAGGTTCGACTATCCGATGGACCCTCCTCTCCAGAACCCCTGTGTAGACCTTACCAGGGAGGCTTAAGAGCGTGATTCCTCTGTAGTTGGAACAAACTCTACGGTCCCCCTTTTTGAATAGGGGGACCACCACCCCGGTCTGCCAATCCAGGGGAACTTCCCCCGATGTCCACGCAATATTACAGAGTCGCGTAAGCCAACACAACCCTACAACATCCAGAGCCTTAAAGAACTCCGGGCGAATCTCATCCACCCCTGGGGCCCTGCCACAGAGGAGCTTTTTAACCACCTCGGTGACCTCAGCACCAGAGATTGGAGGGCCCGACCCAGAGTCCCCAGGCTCCGCTTCCTCAGTGGAAGACGTGCCGGTGGGATTGAGGAGGTCTTCAAAGTATTCCGCCCACCGACCCACAACATCCCGAGTTGAGGTCAGTAGCACACCACTCCCATTATAAACAGTGTTTGTGGCATACCGCTTTCCCCCCCTGAGACGCTGGATGGTGGACCAGAATCGCTTCGAAGCCGTGCGGAAGTCATTCTCCATGGTCTCTCCGAACTCCTCCCATGCCCGAGTTTTTGCCTCAGCGACCACCCGAGCCGCATGTCGCTTGGACTGTCGGTACCCATCAGCTACTTCCGGGGTCCCACAGGTCAAAAAGGCCCGATAGGACTCCTTCTTCAGCCTGACAGCATCCCTCACCGACGGTGTCCACCATCGGGTTCGAGGGTTGCCGCCGCGACAGGCACCGACAACCTTGCGGCCGCAGCTCCAGTAAGCCGCCTCGACAATAGAGGCACGAAACATGGTCCACTCAGACTCAATGTCCCCCACCTCCCTCGCAACATGTTCGAAGTTCTCTCGGAGGTGGGAGTTAAAACTCCGTCTCACAGGAGACTCTGCCAGACGTTCCCAGCAAACCGTCACAATATGTTTGGGTCTGCCAGGTCTGACCGGCATCCTCCCCCACCATTGGAGCCAACTCACCACCAGGTAGTGATCAGTGGACAGCTCCGCCCCTCTCTTCACCCGAGTGTCCAAGACATGTGGCCGGAGATCAGATGAGACGATGACAAAGTCGATCATCGAACTGCGGCCTAGGGTGTCCTGGTGCCAAGAGCACATATGGACACCCTTATGCCTGAACAAGGTGTTCGTTATTGACAATCCATGACGAGCACAGAAGTCCAACAACAGAACACCACTCCGGTTCAGATCAGGGGGGCCGTTCCTCCCAACCACACCCCTCCAGGTCTCACTGTCATTGCCTACATGAGCATTGAAGTCCCCCAGCAGAACAAGGGAGTCCCCAGGAGGTGCACTTTCTAGTACCCCCTCCAAGGATTCCAGAAAGGGTGGATAATCTGAACTGCCATTTGGTGCATAAGCACAATTGACAGTTAGAACCCGTCCCCCCACAGGTAGGCGGAGGGAGGCCACCCTCTCATTTACCGGGGTGAACCCCAACACACAGGCACCAAGTTGGGGGCAATAAGTATGCCCACTCCTGCTCGGCGCCTCTCACCAGGGGCAACTCCAGAGTGGAAGAATATCCAGCCCCTCTCAAGGAAACTCGTTCCAGAGCCAGAACCATGCGTAGAGGTGAGTCCGACTATTTCTAGCCGGAACCTCTCAGCCTCACACACCAGCTCAGGCTCCTTCCCCACCAGTAAGGTGACATTCCATGTCCCAATAGCTAGCTTCTGTAGCCGAGGATCAGACCGCCAGGGTCCCCGCCCTCGGCCACCACCCTCGGCCACCACCCATCCCACATTGCACCCAACCCCTTTGGCCCCTCCCACAGGTGGTGAGCCCATGAGAAGGGGGACCCACGTCTCCTCTTCGGGCTGTGCCCGGCCGAGCTCCATGGGTAAAAGCCCGGCCACCAGGCGCTCGCCCGCGTGCCCCACCTCAGGGCCTGGCTCCAGAGTGGGGCCCCGGTGACCCACGTCCGGGCAAGGGAACATTAGTTCCGTTTATTTTTCTCATCAAAGGGGTTTTTGGGCTGCACTTTGTCTGGTCCCTCACCTAGGACCTGTCTGCCATGGGTGACCCTACTAGGGGCGTAAAGCCCCTGACAGCATAGCTGCTAGGGTCATTGGGACACTCAAACCCCTCCACCACGGTAAGGTGGCAGCCCATGGAGGGGAAAAAAATATATATAAATATTAAATATCATTAATATTAATACTAATTATTAATATTAACAGTAATTATTATATTGTTAATTCATCAGTTATTATTAAATTTTTAATAATTAATATTCAATATTAATAATATTCACACCAATAAGTGGTATTAATATTAAATATTACTTATTAACATTAATAATTATTGATATTAAAATAGATAATTATTAATATTAATACTTTATAATTATATTTATTATTATTATTACTAATAAATATTAATAATAGGTGATAATAGGTAATAATAGGTGCCTTCCTTGCATGTTGAACCAAAATGGCTCCATATGTTACTCAGTTTCTGTGAAGACTTTTCTCTTATTCATTTCCTATGGGAAATTTGGCATCTTTGTTAGCAAAATATGTCGCCATGGTAACTGCGAATGCCAATAAAAGTAATTGCACACTTCCCGAAGCTGGGCCGGTCGTTTTGATATAACTTTTGTGGGGGTCCACGTTGTGGTTCAGGCCACATTAAAGTTGAAAAAGATATGCTTTTCAGGTGTAGAATAATAAGTGGGCAGTCACCAACTAGTTCCTGGATTTGGTGAAATATTGCGTCTTTGTTCGCAAATTACGTCGCCATGGTAACTCGAAATGCCAACAAAAGTAATAGCACACATCACTGGGCCGAGCCAGTTGTTTTGATGTAAATTTTTTGGGGGTAGATGCTGTGGTTCGGGCCACATTAACGGAGATAGAAATGTAGACACTCTTCCGAGTTGTAGAATAGTAGGTGTCTGCCATGCATTTGCATGGCAGTCCCCAATAAATAAATAAAATAAATAAATAAAGAAACCCTTATTGGGTGTAGAATAATAGGTGGCTTCCATGCATTTGCATGGGAAGCAGTGCACAATGCACTGCTTTCCTATGCAATGCAATGGCAGCCCCCAATAAATAAATCAGACCACCTGGAAAGCTGAGTGCAAATGGAAGAAGGACAAACTGCAGGTTTCTTTTATTATATTAACAACATGTTGGAAAGCTCGTCAGACCACTGTTAAACCAAAAAAAATAAAAATAAAATTTTCCCAAATTATTGTCTCAAATAGTCATAAACCTTGTGTTCTTTGGAACACCATAAACTCTATTTTAACCGTGCCTCAGTCTACCAGCATGGAGGCCTCTGTAGCCACTTGTAATGATTTTATCAGATACTTTGTTGAAAAAGTTGTTGAATAGGTCATCGATTCCTCACTCCACAGCTGACTCCTCTGTCTTTGTCTCCTGCTCAGCTGTCTTCAATCAGTTTTTTTAACCCATTTCCCTCCCATTTTTAAATGATGATGTTGGTCATATGAAACACTCAGGTTCCCCTGCTGATCCCATCCCTGCATCGTTTTTTTTTTAAGGCGTTCTACCCTCGATTGGACCCTCTCTTGCTATTATAAACATCAGTATTGCTACAGGTGTGGTTCCTGATGTTTTTAAACATGCAGTAGTAAATCCATTCATTAAAATACCTGGACTTGACCCTTCAACTTGTTCAAACTTAAGACCAATCTCAAAACTTGCCTTTCTTTCTGAAATCTTGAAGAAAATATTTTTATTCAATTAAATGCGTTTTTGAATGAAAATGGAATTTTTTATATTTTTCAGTCTGGTTTTAAACAATTACACAGCACCGCAACAACTTTAGTTAGGGTTTGTAATGACATTCTGTTAGCAAATGATTCTGGTCAGTTTGTGATCCTTGTACTCCTGGACCTTACTGCTGCTTTTGATACTGTTGACCACAGTATCCTTATATCGCGGTTAGAACACTGGGTTGGGATTACTGGTGCGGCATTAGAATGGTTCCGTTCTTATCTGGGGCGGCTGTGGCTGAGTGGTAAGAGCAGTCGTCCTCCAATGCGAGAGTTGGGGGTTCGAATCCACCAGCAGTCACTTGTCGAAGTGTCCCTGGGCAAGACACTGAACCCCTCAATGCCTCTGATGTGTGTCCCATCGGTGTATGAATGTGATAAAGCTCTGATTAGTCTCTTTAGAATGATTTGTTCAATTAGCTTTGTAGAAATCTAGTAGAGTGCTGTATGAATGGGTAAATGAGGACACAGATTGTAGTGGAAAGCGTTTTGAGTATCTTGAAATAAGATAGAAAGGTGCTATATAAGTACAGTCCATTTACCATTTATCTGAGTGACAGGAGTTTTTGTGTTAATGTTGGTAATAGTCTGCTTCGGTGCCTCTTTCCTGCAGTGTCCCGCAGGGTTTGATTCTTGGATTCCTTCTGTTTTCATTGTATCTGCTCTCCTTGGAGTCTATTCTGAGGAAACATAGTCTTCATTTCATTGCTATGCTAATGATTGTCACATTTATCTACCCTTAAAACCATATGCACAATTCACCCTCTGTTAAAATGTCTTGATGACAATGGATGACTTCAAACTTTTTAAGTTTCAGTGATCAGAAAACTGAAGTCGGTAGCTATGTTTACATGGACAGATTTAATTGGATTAAACGGTCATTCAGAATAAAAATGTGTCATGTAAATGCCCCATTCTGATAATTTTTTGTTGATTCAGCTCGATCCGAAGGAATTTGTAATCAGAATAAGACAAGTGGTTTATGCCGATTCATAATTGGTGTGCATGTAAACACTTCATCTGTTCATTGTTTTCTGATCGTGAAAAACTGACCTGACTGCGCATGTGCGATCTATGTCTGCCTCGTGTATTTCCGCCTGGCTAATGCTAATAATATTAGCATGTCGGGGAAGCAAAACTGGTTGGTGAGCGACACAACATTTCTACTAGAAACTTTGAAAGAGCTCAAAATTATCTGTATTACCTGTAGCTCAGTCAGGGAGTGCAGCAACATCTCCACCGTCATTAAAACCTGTCACGGATTCATTTTGGGCTTCAGGTTTGTTTACGATCATCCCGGAAGTAGAACTTATTCTGTGGGGTTTTTTAAGTAGAGTTTACCACTCTGCACATGTCAGTACTTCTGTTCAGAATAAAAGTCCCACTGCATGTAAACACTCGTCGTGAACGTATCGTGCTCATGTAAACAATACATTAGAATGAATTAAATTATATATATTTTAAATTAAATCTGGTCAAAGAATTTTGCACATGTAAACATATCTATAGTATTTAGCCCTAGCTCTACTGCTGTCTCTGTTTCTGTCAACCTTGAATCACTTGAGCCATATCTTACGCAGTCTGTTACAAATTTAGGGATGGTTTTAGACTCTGACTTTTAAGTTTAATAAACAGATGAATTCTGTTCTACAAAAAAAGCTTCTTCCAGTTAAGGCAGAGATCTAAGCTTAAGTCCGTGTTGACCAGATTTGACCTTGAAATAATAGTCCATGCATTTGTTACAACCCGGCTAGACTATTGTAACACGCTTTATGCTGGGATCAACCAGGTGTCCCTTTCACATCTCCAGCTCGTCCAAATGCTGCAGCTCGGCTAGTAACTGGAACTTGTAGGTTTGAGTATATTTCACCAGTTTTGTTCTCCCTTCACTGGCTCCCTGTACGTGGCAGAATTGATTTGAAAATTTTCCTGTTGACCTTTAAGTGCATAAATGCCCTTGCACATGCACCTCATACCTCTCTGACCTATTTCAATTATATATTCCTTCTCGGGTGCTGAGATCATCTGATCATCTGCTTTTGGTTGGACTACAAACAAGGCTTAAACTCGGAGGAGATAGGGCTTTTTTCAGTTCAGTGATGGGCCTTAAACTCTGGAACAATCTGCCCCTCAACATTAGACAGGCCACTTCACTCCCTGCTTTTAAATCTCTCCTAAAAACACACCTGTATTCACTGACGTTTAGGACAGTGTGATTTGATTTAGCATTTCATTGTTTCTCTTTTTTTTAAATGTTTTTATTTTTGATTCTTTTAATTACTTCTTATTTTTTTCTTTAATTACTGCCTTAGTCTTATTGTTAATACTTTGTTAACAGCTGCTGTTTAAAATGTGCTTTATAAATAAATGTGACTTGACCTGACGACTTTGATACCAGTGTTTCCCCTACCATTGTACAAGGAGAACGCCCCACACAATCAACAGAACCGAGCACCCTGCCTACCAAACTGTCCCACCCTCTTGTCGACAACCACTGGCACTGATGTAGCGCTAAGCTAGCATCGTAAAATACAGACACGCTAGCTAAAAAGCTATGCTAATTTTACTAAGGTCTTGTACACGGTATACTTTGTACTTTTACTAAGATCATTATACTGTGTACATGACCTTAGTAAAAGTACACAGTACTTTGTGTACATTACCTTCGTAAAATTACGCAGTCCAGTGTACATGACCTTAGTAAAATTACGCAGTACAGTGTACATGACCTTAGTAAAATTATGTAGTACCGTGTACACGACCTTAGTAAAATTATGCAGTACACAATATACATGACCTTACTAAGTATACACAGTAAATTTCTGTTATTCGATTTTTTTTAAAAATGGTCTCACGTTTTGTTCCAGATTCCCACCGTACAGCAGATCCAGTTTTCATGACAAGGCCTTTCATCATGCCTGAACACCGCCTCCACCTGGAGCTTGCACTCACCAGATGACCTCTGACCTTGCCACGGGGTGAAGGTTACAAGAAGCATAGAACTGGGGAAAGCATCCAGAGAAATCCTCATGTACAGAGAAATCACTACCTGTTTAGTAAAAAGTCTAGTTTTTGGTTTGGTTAGTCTAGTTGTGAGGTACCAAAAGTTTTGGAGAAGTTGGTTGGGAAATTGGAGGCTTTATTTTAAAAACTAGTCATTTTATGTGATTTAGTGAAAAAGTTTGTTTATTTGTGTTCATTAATGTGTTGGCTTTTATGTACTCTTTTTTTTTTCAGCTTTTGGGGGAGGGTTAAATGGGATTTCCAGGGGTTACGTGGCTTTAGGGCTTCATTTGGAGAACCTCTGAAATAAAGAGGAACCATTGTTACCAATTAGATCATGTAACTTTTTGTATGTTGACCCACTTTACCATGTGCTTTAATCTTATAGAAATCCTTTGAATAAAAAGTGATGTTTAAAACTTTCTACACTTTAACATGTGCTGACTCCAGTCTGTATTCTTTCTTAGAGGCATTTTAAAACAAAAAACACAAATGAACATTTATAGTCCCTCTTCACGGAGCGAAGAGGGGGAATTGGAAATGCTGTCAATCTGTGTGTGTTGTAAGCATGATAACTTGGAAAAATAAACAATGTGCCAACTTCCATCTTGATGTGTGGCTGCATCTAGGTGTAAGACAGATCATCCAAAGTTGGGTTGCTATATCGAAATGCAAGATGGCTGTTGGATAACATCAGCTCATTAAATAAATAAGTCACACAGGAAAGGAGAAGATCTTTCTTAGTCAGGTTTAATTTTGCAAGATGGAGCAGCCATTGATAGGATGTTGCATCACACCCGGATCACAAGTTCTGCTCATAGGCAGTATAAGGAAGTGTCTTTATAATGGTACAAAGACAAGGTCAAGATTACTCTGCTTTCCAGCTTAGGGCCTTGAGTTTATCGGGTGAATGGCTCCATGCTTCTGCAGGCTCCACTTTGCAAAAACAAAACCACTCTTAACACACACATTGTTTATATAGCATTTGACATTAGTAAGTGAAAAACGTCCATGACCTTTACATTCCCATCATTTCACCCCTGTTCATAGATTTTATCACTTATCAATAACTCTTGCAAGTTAGGATGCTTATGCATGCGGTGGAAAACCCACCCAAGGCAAACAGGTGGGAAAACACCAGTATAACCTTGTGCCTCCATGATGGTGGCCTTTTAATGGCACATTCAGCATCCTGGGGATCGTCAGTTCAAAAGCAATCAAAAACAAATGCTCTCCTCAATCAAATCAGAACTCTCTGTTCCTGGAAGTTCTGAGTATTAAGAAAATCATAAAAACAACAAGTAGACAGAATGGTATTCACCTTCATTTGAACCAACATCAACATTTCAGTGTCATTTCCTCTATGAGGTTAGAAAACGTTGGTTACGTACTGTAACCCCAGATTCTATGAGTATAGGCGTAGCCCTTTAAGAGCTGTCGCTTAGTGGGTTTATCCCATCATGCGAAGCATTGCACTGAAAAATTTAGTCCACGCCCACCCGCTGAGTGGGCCCCACCCGGTCCGTATAAATTACATTAAGAGCGGGTAATCGGCTCCCAAATAGCTTTTTCTTCAGCCATTTAGGAGCCAGTGAGGCCCGGCGTTTAAAGGGCTACGCCTATACTCATAAAATCTGGGGTTACAGTACGTAACCAACGTTCTATTTCTTATAGGCTTCGCCCTTTAAGAGCTGTCGCTTAGTGGGTTAAGGGCGAAGCAGATGTGGTCCTCGCCTCACTGTGTCCATTCGAACACCATACGAAGTGGCAGCTTGCCCAAAAAACGTCTTGTCACTCAGATCTCCATGTGCGTAATTACGTGTTGCGTAATTATGCGTACCATGCACAGACGCATGCTGTGTAGTTATGCGTTCTGAGTGCATGAACGCCCCGGAAACTTTCAACGGGGAAAGGAAGATGCTGAAAAAGGGCCATGAATCAACAGATTCACGGCTGAACAATACGAACAGATTAATAATAACAAGTGAGCTGATTATTAATCAACTGAACTGAATGGTAACAATAGTCATGGTGACAATAGAACCAAAATAACAGTCACAACTTGTGGCTGATAACATCTCACACTGTAATGCATGTAGTCAGATGTGAGTTTAAGCGGGGTTCCATAAAACAACAATATTCATTCTGTTAAAACACTAAGGACAGAATGTGTCATATGTAGGGGAACACCACCTCAGAAAAAGAACACCTCATCTCAGAAAACAGTTCAGCTCAGCTTAAACAGAAAAAGACCTACAAAGGGATTCAATTCAAGGAAATAACATCATTATATAAAACTCCGAGGGAGGACACACCAACATCAACCACATACATAAAAACTAACTGGGAGAAAGAATCCAAAATTGAAATATCATCAGAAGAATGGCAGGATATTCAACCTTCATTTAGACAGGTAAATCCCATTGAGCCTCGAGGACACATTTACAAGAGAGACCTGATTTCAACAAAGAAAGGTGACAACAATGGACAACAGCAACAACAATAAACAATTAAAATTAATATATGTATAAATCAGAGCACAACAACAAACTCGAGACTTTGGAGAGAGTTTGGGTGGAAAAACCTCACTAGGTTCTTCATTACACCCAAGATAAAGAGTAAACAAACCAAATCTCATCTACCATGTTGGAGAATGTGTGGAAATATAGAAGCAAACCATACACACATATTCTGGGAGTGTCCAAAATTAGATTTATATTGGCAAAATGTGAATACTACAATCAGAGCTATTTTGGGATACCCATTATCAAAATATTTTAAGACAATGTATCTTGGAAATATAAATAAATGTGTATTGAATGAAGATATGTATTTGGTTAAGATACTGTTAATTGCATGTAAAAAAAAGCTATAACAAGAAACTGGTACCAGATATCAGCTCCCTCCATACAACAATGGCTGCATATTGTTAGGGAAATTTATGAGATGGAGCAAATGACCTACATTCTTAGACTAAAAGAAGATATTTTTTTGAATAAGTGGGAAAAATGTACACAGTACGACACCCAAGACAAGAAGTGAGGAAACTCAATGTCATTAACAGGGGAATTTCTAGACCATAAACATCTATGACAGAGATTTATTTTATTGTTATTATTATTATTATTTTACATATATAATTTTATTTTGTTATTTTTATTTATTTATTTTTTAGTTATTGTTGTATGAATGTGTGCACCCCTTTATTGTTATTTTTTGAAATTGTTATTGTAAAGAGTGGCCTGCTTAGGCTACCATAATTTGGAAAATGTATGAGATATATCCTTAGAATGTTATGTACTATTGAAAATGTTAATAAAAATTAAAGTGGGAAAAAAAAAATCTGTCCGTGTCAACGCGGATCTTTTCCTCTAATTAACATACAAAAAAAAACTACATTTCCCCCCATTGTGTCCGTGTAAATACGGCCTAATGAGGCCATCAGACAAGTTTAATATTGGCTTTGTTGCAGTCTCACATCCTGAGCAAGCACAGTGGCAACAGTGGGAAGGAAAAACTCATTTTTAAAAGGAAGAAACCTCCAGCAGAACTAGGCCCAGGACAAGCGGCCATCTGCTTTGACCGGCTGGTTTGAGAGGACAGGAAGGAGAGACAGACGAACACAGAATGGTAGGTCCAGATATAGGTCCAGGTGTACCTGAAAGACAAAAAATAAACACATGTTAAGGATAGAAAAAATAATTACAAATACGAAACAGGTTGAGCAGAGTAAGTAAAGACAGTAGCAGAGTGAAAAGTGTGGTCAGTTAGTCCTCCAGCAGTCTAAGCCTATAGCACCTTAATAGATGAGTAAGCAACTTTGAAATAACCTGATCCATGCTCAATAATCCAGGTGGAAAAATCTAAAAAAGTTGTCAGGTCCTCTGGACGGGTTAAAAAACAAAAAATTGTAGAAACGTTTTGCCTTTCATCCGAAAGACTTCTTCAATTCAGTTCCCAAGAGCCTGGAACTCAAATCTTCTGTGAGCGGACACCGGGCAAGCAAGATCCTATAGAAGGCACATACCCAGCTGCTGAATGAACAGATGAGACAGATTAGAGCTGATATTTCTAACCCGGGTCCAAAGCCCAGCCCAACCCTAATTTGGGCTGGGCCATAATAATATGCTTAACATACAGGCCAGGACAGTCTCAGGCTTTGATGCGGTTTTACAAATCACACAGCACAAATAAAAGTAAATAAGAATGCACAATATAAAACTGTGTTAGTCTACTTGTAGAGGAGGAGGCAGTGAGTTTATATGTTGAGAGGATGAAGAAATAAAGAAGAGTGCAGCAGTTAATCAGATTGTTCAAGGATTCAAGGTTCTTTATTTGTCATTCACACCACATGTGGTACATGTGGTGGAACAAAATTATGTACACAGGGTCCCAGTTACATCCAACAATAAAATGTAAAAGAAAAACAGTGTAAATGAACATATATCTGTGAGATATTATTCATAAATTAAACAGATTCTTTCATTTTTCTGGACTGAGTTCTATGTTGCATTGAATGATTAAATGTGACGTGAGACATTAATTTTCTTTGACCCATCAAAATGAATGCGGTCATTTATTAACAGAATCAAAGTTTAACATCAAACATTTACATTAATTTGGCAACATTGATTTCAACAACAGCTTAATTAATTAGCTTTACAATCAGAAACCATACGGCCATGGTATCTGGGTCAGCTTTACAACAGACATTTCTGAAAATATCTGGATTAATTACT
>NC_056519.1:28132942-28135306 GCF_014905685.2 Nematolebias whitei
ATTTAACTATTTTCCTTCTTAGTCTTCAGACACAAAAACCAACATCAACAAGACAGCAACAACAGAGATTACCACGTAATGTTCACAAAAACATATCACTTATCTAGTGTTTATAGTTTTCTGTAACAGTTCTCTAAGTGCTATGAGTTTTCACAGGACTTCCACAAAAGGGGACTTGAACTTCACCAGAAGTAACTCAGGTAAAACTTCTCCTGCTCTCACCTGAACACCCCCAGAGGTTACACTTTCTTTCCGTAAAAACAGCATGCAGATCACTGACGGTTAAAGAAACCTGCAGATGTAATAATCCACCTCGTGTTTTGAAAAAAATGAAGCCATAAGACCTCAGTTAAAGTGGATTGCCAGGATGTATTTTTGAAACCAGGATATCAGTACTAAGGAAACCCTGCTTACTCCTCTGCACATGGTCATGGTGGCACAAGAGCTTCTTTAAAGCATGAAATGAGTAATTTTGGATAAATGTGGTATCAGCCGGATCAGCCACACATGTCCGTTCTCGGGGGGGGGGGGGGGGGGGTAGACAAAGCTTTTTCCTTAGTTTACCCATGTAGAAAATAGACAGTCGGCCTGCTTTCAAGGCCAAACGGGGGAGTCACATTCATATACGCCACAATTGTTGATTTTCTTCAGGTAGACTGTTTTTTTTCTTGTCAGCCTTGAGTCCTGCTGGTACTTTCAAGATCCAAAATGGCCAAATTTATGGGCATTCTACTGATCCGTGCTACGAGCCTCATTCAAAGTCGTCTCCAACATGCTGGCGAGTCCTAAAGGCCGCAGGTGGCCTGCAATTCTCACAAATTGCTTCTATCTTATGGTTTAGCTCGTAAATCAGCTGATTTTGAGTACACGTAGCATCAATCAAACCTTCACACAGACTTGGCAGTTTTGTCATGGCCGAAACTTCTGCCAATGTCTTCTTCAAAAGCTGATAACAGGAATCTGCCAATGCCAAAAAGCACCAGTATGTAGTGAGATAGGTCGGTTAGCTTCATTAGCTTCGGAGCTCCACTACACGTTATAATATCTGGACTAGTTCAAGTACCTGATATTTTACTTAATTTAAACGGGTTCTCTCTTTTTCGAGCTACTTGACATATGTGACAGAGATCAGTGACGTGAGACGTTAATTTTCTTTGACCCATCAAAATGAATGCGGTCATTTATTAACAGAATCAAAGTTTAACATCAAACATTGTACACGTGATTATTCTGATTGTACGCAATAACAAGCTTAATTAGCAAGCTTTACAATTAGGAAACCATACGGCCATGGTTTCCAGCTTTACAACAGACATTTCTGAAAATATCTGGATTAATTACTGGCAGATAGAAGAGTTTTAAAGATGGGAAATGAGGTTTAAATGGAGAGAGATGGGTGAGGGAATTTGTCTGTTATAACCAGAACAACACTCTCCTTTGGACCCAGCTTATCCCACGGTACACTTTGGTTGAGATCGACTCTTTACCTTTGCAGATGATAGTTCGGCCTCGGTGTAGAGTTCTCTTTCAACGCTTTCCAGCGTCTCCGTAAGGATAGCAGAGAACCGTTCGGAGTAGTGAGATCATCCCAGAACAGACTTCTTCATTGTTCCTCTGAACTTCTCTCGTTCAGGGACTTCTCGTTCGAGGTCCTCCCTGGAACGTTGTTCAGCTTAGTTCCCGTTGTTCTCCAGCAAACAGATTCTGAGGCCTAAAACAGTCAGTGGTTTTGTGCAGAGGGAGGTGAGCCATGCAGCCTTCATTTCAACAGCAAAGATTCTGGTTCCAAAAATACAACATGGCAACTCCTATAAATCTGGATATTTGGGCTTCAACGTTGAAAAATGGGAGGAGTCAGAGACACCTGTTGGTCAAAGCATGCTTTTGTCAATTTACATTTTTAAAGATTATAAGCAGAGGGAAATTTCAAATCCCAACATAGACATATATTTAAAATTGATTTAGACAACTTTAATTCAAATGTTAATATTTAATCTTGAAATGTGATTGTGTTGGAGTAGACATCAAACAAGGAGATGGACATGCTGGGATGACACCTGCTCCCACCAGTGAAAAGGTAAAACACTTATAATTCAGAATCATTGGACATCCAACTCATTTCTACATAGGAATTAAGAACATTGAAGAAAAGTATCTTGATGCATGCTCAATAATCCAGGTAGAAAAATCCAAAAAAGTTCAATCTGGTCCTCTGGACATTCAAAAAAAAAAAAAAAAAGCAAAACAAAGCAAAAAAAATTCTAGAAACGTTTCGTCTCTCATCCAAGAGACTTCCTCAGTCTGAGGTGCTGTTTTCAGCTCAGTCTCTTAAATAGCACCTTCTTAGAGTGGATCAACCAGTTT
>NC_056519.1:28135406-28141292 GCF_014905685.2 Nematolebias whitei
AGTAATTAATCCAGATATTTTCAGAAATGTCTGTTGTAAAGCTGACCTAGATACCATGGCCGTATGGTTTCTGATTGTAAAGCTAATTAATTAAGCTGTTGTTGAAATCAATGTTGCCAAATTAATGTAAATGTTTGATGTTAAACTTTGATTCTGTTAATAAATGACCGCATTCATTTTGATGGGTCAAAGAAAATTAACGTCTCACGTCACATTTAATCATTCAATGCAACATAGAACTCAGTCCAGAAAAATGAAAGAATCCGTTTAATTTATGAATAATATCTCACAGATATATGTTCATTTACATCTGGTGGCCTCGTACGGTATCATAAATGGACTGTTATTCGTGTAAAAACTGACTGTTGGCATGAAAAGTGCAGCTTTCTAATCTATCAGCTGTGGGGTTCAGAGAAAGTTTACAGTTGTAATGTTTTGAAAGCTGAAATAACGTCAATGGGTTTCATTTTAAAGCTGAAATGTACATGTGTTATGTGACAGAGCTAATAAGCTGTGAAAAGTGTTTGATTCTGTTTAAAAAGAAGGGGGTTCTGCTCAGACCCGGTTCGCTCGCTCGGTTCTGATAAGTTCGAACGAGTTGTTTTAAATGGTTGGAGAGACGTTTTTAAAAACTGAGGGCCGTCTCAGTGAGCTTTTGGGAGTTTATTCGTCACATTTTTAACAGAAAATTGTGCATTTTGACAGTTTTAATGACGAAAGTTGACCGGACTTGTTCAGGCTAAATGCTAACACGCTAGCTGAAAAAACGATCCGTCATTGGCTGAAAACCGCTGTTTGAAACGCCCTGATTCGCTGGAGAGACGAGTGACGTGTCTGTCGTCACTTCCTCTGATGTCAGGTTATAAAACCCACCCCCGCTGTATGCTCTGTCATTGGTTGATTCAGTCACGTGACCCGGAAATGAGTCTCGGTTCAACCGAAGCCTCCACTGTGTTTAAAATCGCTAAATGGAGCTGCCACATGTACCACAAAACTCATGTTTCATGCAAAAAAGTCGTGCTTGTTGAAACAACGCCACGTTTTAGCTTTAAATCCGTTCAGAAATGTTGATTTGACCGAGTTGCGCTGATGCTAATTTTAAGCTAAGCGGCTAACAACCGGATGTCAACAGAGCGATCCACAGGAAGTTGTCATAGACTCCTGCTGGTATAAATAAGCTTACACCACCACCTGCTGTTAAAAGAGGAGTATAACAGTTTTCCTGAAGAGGGACTGATAATCTCCTCATCATTTTTTTTTCTTTTCTCTTTTCACCCAACCTGGTTTAATGAGTAACTGTTTTAAATAGCGAATTTCTGGAAAAGAACGGCTTAAGAAAGCGTTTAAAAAACTAAAGTTGCTGTAAAACTTTTAGAAAAATTGCAGGTTTATTTAATGTTAAGTGCTTTAGAGTAAATAACACTGAGAAGCTTGGTAATCTAGTATCTGTTTGATTTAAGCACGTTAATAACACTGCCAGAAGAGAGGCATTTACTTAAAAATATTCATGAATTGGGGTAAAACCTACGAATAGGTGCCCATCCATTTGAAGAAGTGGCTTACACAGTACTATTGAGTGAACCCAGAGCTAAAAAGTGTGTGAAACTCACATGACACTTGAATACAAATATTTACCTGTTAAAATAATCTGAAGTTGGCAACTGTTTACACAGATAAGTGCTGAACAGTGAATAACCATGGCAGGTGTGATAGAAAAGGATTTTGATCCTTGTGAGATGAAGGACTGGTTAGAGGGAGCGTTGACACTGCTCACAGACTCCTTACATCCATATGGTGAACAGGTGGACAGCATGAACTCAAAAGAGTTATTGGACAAGCTGAAGGAGGTTGCAGAGAGTGTGACCTCTACAGACAGACCAAAGTCAAGCTATGAAAAGCTGGCAAAATTGGCGCTTTTACTGAAAGCGTCATTCTATGCAGTGGTGGACAAGGCTGATGACCTTGCAATAAGGTTAAACAGCGAAAATGAGGTGGTTCAGGAAATTGAAGAACGCTTCCTTCAATTTAAAAGTGAACAAGAGGTCCTCACTAAGAAACATCGTGAACAGCATGTTCTCATGCTAAGACACCCATAGAGGTGTTTCCTGGTGTAAAGGTTAAACCCCACTCCCTAGAACTGGAAGAAAGGCGTGCATCGCCGCCTCCCCCTAAAAAAGGCGAGAAAAAGCAGTCTTTTCAAACTAACAAACCGCATCATGAAGGTGCACGCTGGGACAAAAAAGCTCCTCTTTCAGAGGATGAACGTGATTATCGTAAATGGGGTGTGCGTAGGACGCAAAGATATGGGAACCAAGAGGACCCATATTATCAGGGGAAGTCCGAAAAGGAACCCCCAAAAGACGTACCTAACCGTCCCCCACCTCGGACGAAACGAACCGAGGCGAAAAAATCACAAAAGTTCCAGAAACAAGGCCCTACACCTCTGAGCTCGGAAGAGACAGAGAAACTACGCAGGTTGTTAGAAACTTTGAAACGCGCTGAGACGGGAAACCAACCTGGAGCACTATGCAGTGATGTAATCACTATTACATCTGAGGGCGCGAATGACAACATCACAGATGTCGGTGGAACACACCAAGACATTGCTGTTGTTGCCTCCAACAACCCCTCATCGGAAGAAGGGGGGGTAAACTCACACACAAACGATGACGAGTCCTCGCAAGCTGAACACTCAGAAACAGCTACTGCTGTGCTGACGGTTCAGACAAACCAAGATTACACAGACAAGGCTGAACGTGTGAAGAAACGTCAGAAAAAACCTAAGAGGTTTCTGTGTAACTTTATCAGAAGGGGGGTCGCCAAGAAGGCGTACCTGTCAGTAACACTCGAAGGTGTCCTCACACATGAAGCACTCCTGGACGGTGGGGCAGACATAACAATTATGTCAGCTAAACTGTTCGAGGAGCTGAGGACAGCCGCTGCCGGTGTTAACAGGATAATACCTCTCACAGAATGTGCTATAGAAATGCAGGGTCTCTCAGAGAAGAGGACAACCCTGACAGCTATAGTAATGGTTCACATGCAGGTTGGCAGAATGACACTATACCACCCGGTACATGTGTCTCGTGTTGACTCATTCCCATTTTTGGTTGGCCAGGATTTTATAAATCGCTTCGACGCGATTATAGATTATGGTGATCAAACGATGTGGGCCAAGGTGAGCAAACCACTGCCAATACAAATGCCTCCGGAGTGTAACACAAACTGCCTAATAGCAGGTACCACGGAAGGCGCAAAGGACCCCTCAGCCGAGGACACGAGCCCGGTGAGTACTCCTCTGAAATCATGTGAAACCAAAGAGACCCAACCGGTGGTCCAAACTCTGACCCAACAAGACAGCCTCCTCTGTGAGCTGGAGCAGTCAGAGTCCACCAAACACTACCTACCACTGGTGGTTAAGGGTGTAGAGATCCAAGGATCCCACACCAACGATGCTGTTCTGTCTCTGTGGATAGATAAATCAGCAATTAACCGAGCTTTCTATGAAACCTTGGTTCACAAACACGTGAGTCTAGAACTAATTAAAAAAGCTTTCCGCTTTCCATTAGTTCCCAATAGTTCACAGGTAATGACCGCAGAAGGGGTCATTAACCTAAAACTGAACTGGAACCAACGAGAACTGGTTCACCCGTTTCTCGTGATCCAAAACTTACCACATGCAACCTACGTAGGCTCTGACATTTTGGTAAGGTTGGGTGTCCACGTGGACACCATTAACAAGGTGCTGTGGTCCCTAAAACCAGCCACAAAGGATCCTCCTGTGCTAGACACAGCAAACCTTAAGGCTGGGCAGACCATTCCACAGGCCTGCCAGGTTGCTAGCAACCAAACCACCACAGTACCACCTCAGGTGATTAACCTAATGGTGCGAATCCACATCATAGCTGGACAAGCTATTAGCCATAAACAGGCATATTTTCAACCTTCTCCTGCATTTTTCAACTTGGGACTGTCCGTGGAAGCCACGAACCAAGTGAGCCTTGACTCCAGGACCACATCTATTGATGTGTGTAACACAGGCACGGATGAGGTGATGATCCCAAAAAACACTATGCTAGGATGGTTGATTTCCACTGATTTTCATGATTTTGAACTAGGCATTCAATTTCTGGGAGGACTCCCAGATAACCTGGTACCGAGTCAAGAAGCTGGGCCAATATGGTTCACAAAACCAACACAGGCCATAGCTCTTTTCTCAACCGATGACGTCGACCAAGGACCTCAAACCTATGGTGTCTTACCCATAGACAGGGCCGACGACTCAGAAAGGGATTCGTTGGAGCTCCCCAAAAAGCAAGAACCCTTATCAGTCTCATCACAGATTGAACAGGTGGTCGCCCAAGTCGACGCTCTGACATCTGATGAAGAAAGAGACAAACTTCGCCAAGTTCTTTTAAAATATGAAAAGTCATTTTCACCTGACCCAGACATCATCCAACTTCAGAAGTTGGATCCTGCAATTAACTCGATGATACTGTATCTGACTGACCCAGACAAATACACTCCATCGATAGGCGAACTGGATTCCAATCCAGACCTTAAAGTCCTCTTTCAGCTGCGCAAACAGTTAAAACTACTCAAGGACAGCCTAACTTTAGCTCATGGAGCGACGTCCTCACCCGTGTTCGCGGTCTCCCATGACCGAAGGGGGGGTGACGCCAGTTAGGGTAATGTTACCAGACGCGATAACGTGATCAAATCTGACATTCAGAGTGAGTGGCGCACCGAAACGTCGTTTTCTAGTTGCTTAATCACTACCTTTGTCAATGTTGAAACGTTGTTTTACTGGTTGCTTACTCAGTGTTTTTGTCGATGTTGAGACATCGTTTAATTGGTTTTTGGTATTGTTTCTGAGGATAGAATGAATTTTGTGTGTAGTTAAGTTAGAGACTAAGAGGCCTTTAACTATGCCAACATGTAGTTCATTTGTTAAAACCTAGTCTTTGCGGAGTCAATGTAGATTAATGCTACCTTAAGTACCATAATCTACATTGATCTCACAACGCTTAAGCCGAACCTACTCGAACAATTCTATTCGGGGGGATAGCTAATTCTTTTTGATGAGTCTCGCCATAGACTCCAAAAACATTTATGGGGAAACCAAACACCCAATCTCAAGTCGTTCGTCTAAAAGACAACAGACAATTGAACCAAACTATATTTTGCCATGTAAAGCTAACTTAAACCAAGTTAGGAGTGGAAAAATAGTTTGGAACACCCTTCTATAGGTATAGACCCCTATAACTACCCTTTTCAGCATGTTCCACCCCTTAACTGGTAGCTGTAGCTGTTCCCAATCATAATAGCTTACACACCAGGTGCATATAGGTTAAGGCCTTATGTAAAATCCCTTCATAAGCGCACCTTAAACCACATAATTGCATGACACATTTGAACCAGAACGGCACCGACTGGACGTCGCCCAGAGACGACCTTCGCTGGAGGAGACCTGCAATCCTGACGTTGGTCTCCACTCTTCATCCAGTGGCCGCATCTTCAGTTCAATCCAAGGGAACCCCTCTGTATGCTGATCAATCAACACCTCCATTCGTTGTGGATTTACCGTTGTGGATTATATGACTTTTTCCAATGGATTACAGACTCTGTTTCCAAGGGGTTAAAGCATTGCTACAATGGAATTACCAACAACATTATGGAATTACCAACATCACAATGGAATTACCAAAAACATTGTGGGATTACCTCCTTTGACTTTTGTTTTCCTTGCTGGATTACATCAAGCTCAAGGACATTCGAAGGCGTAAGTTCATGTTGGAATTCATCCCCATGGACAGGCGATGATTTCCAAAGGGGGGACTGTAGTGAACTAAGCCTCAGGTCAAATCTGGCCCTGAGGGCCTTCCT
>NC_056519.1:28141392-28142809 GCF_014905685.2 Nematolebias whitei
AAGGCCCTCAGGGCCAGATTTGACCTGAGGCTTAGTTCACTACAACAGCAATAAGATCTAAGATATGAACTAAGAGATACATAAACTAAATATACACTAAGCACTAGTAGCATAAAAACATTACGCCGAACAGCAGCACGAACATGAGTCTGTGTGAGCAGATGAGTACGCATGAACACAGCAACATGAAACACATCAGCAGCAACATGAAACAGATCAGCAGCAACATGATGTGATTATTTTCACTGTGATTATTCTGGTTAGATATTCATGAGTCTAATAGCCTCAGGGTAGAAGCTGTTCCTCAGTCTAGTGGTTCTACAATTAATGTTCCTTAACCTCCTTCCTGAGGGGAGTGGGGTAAAAAGTGTGTGTTGGGTGAGTGGGGTCCTTCATGATGCAGGTGGCCCTCTTCCTGCATCTAGAGATGTAAAGGTCTGTGATGGTAGGGAGGCTGACTCCAACATCTTCTGTGCAGCCTTCACCACTCTCTGCAAAGCTTTTCTTTCTGCAGCTGTGCAGCCTCCATGCCACACGTTGATGCTGGTGCACAGGATGCTCTCCACTGCACACCTGTAGAAGGAGGTGAGGACTGAGCTTCCCAGACCAGCTCGTCTCAGCCTTCTGAGGAAGTAGAGTCTCTGATGAGATTTTATTATCAGGCTGGTGGTGTTGTTGCCCCAGCTGAGGTTGACATTCAGGTGTACACCCAAGTACTTGTAGCTGGAGACCACTTCCACTGCAGATCCTCTTATTTTCAGAGGGGGGTGTAGGTGAGTTTGTTCCTTCTCACCAGAGACTTCACATCCTGCCTTGACAGCTGTGGCTTCCAGCAGTTCATTAACTTTCCAACCCACATAAAGGGCCACACTTTGGACTTATTATGCTGCTCTGGACTCTCTCCTCTTTACTGTTCTTCTGATGAACTTCCATTTACTGATCACCTCATGATTTCATTCGGTGTCAATTGTCAAATAAGTACGGAGCTCAGACTAATTTTATGAGAAAGAACAAGTCAGAACATGTTATTATGTGTGTTGATCTGCTAAGTCATGGTTTGAAGGCCTCACAGCACACACACGTACACACACATGCAGGTCTACTTGGAGAAACACACACACACACGCACACAGGCCCTTCTGAGGCTCCTCTTACACTCTCACATAAACACAAGTATGAAAACACGCAGACTCGCTTGACACACGTACACACATGCAGAGAGCAGAAGGGAAGGCAGAGCAAAAAGAGAGTTCTTCCTGAATAAAGTACCAGCTTTAGATGAAGGAAGAGTATGTGTTTATGAAAAATCAATAAATAAAGTAGATGATCAAGTGAAATTATAAACTTTGTGATTAAAGAATGTAATCTTATGATTTTACAATGTAACCTGTGTTTAAGCTGATTCATGATGAATGTT
>NC_056519.1:28142909-28153852 GCF_014905685.2 Nematolebias whitei
TGATTTTACAATGTAACCTGTGTTTAAGCTGATTCATGATGAATGTTAAATGGAAGATACCAGAAGCCTTCGTGAAGGTTCTGGAAAGTACCTGATATTACGCAAGGAGGGCCTTTGAAAAACAGCTCTGAGCCAATCAGCATAAGACAGCACAGAGTGACCGTGCAGAAAGTAAACTAAGTACACCCAGATTTTAATATGCATAAGAGTGACTTGCAAAGTCTCATAAGAACCAAGTAAAGATGGAACTGAAAGCCCGCCTGAAAAGGTGGGGTAAGCCGATGGGGTGACCAGCCGAGGGCTGTCAGTCAAAATCTGAAGCTTATAAAAACAGAGAGTTCGGTTGAATCTTGGCTGTTTGAGGATCTTCTTCACCAAGGATGGACTAAGGACGAAAACTGAAGGACCTTTGGATGAATTATGGATTAATAGGGCAATTTTGGACGGTTTTTAGCTTGAGAAGAACTGGGTAAAATCCGATGGAATAGTTTTCTTTTTTGGAACTATTTCTTCAAAACTCAACAGCCCGGATTAATCTTGAAACCCCTTTTCTTCAAATTGAACCAGCAAGGATTAAGGAGTGGCCCGGATCCTAACAACACGGGACCGGGAAATCTGCCGCTTACCGGATTCAGAAAGTATGGTAAGGGGACGCTCCTCAGAATTGATCCTAACTAAAACCAAAATCTACCAAATTTTAGCAGTGGTGTACGAATTGATGAATAGAAAGATTTATTATATTAAAAACCTGGTTGCTCAGAGTTGTAGAAGGGTCTACTTTGTGGTGAGGAATAATCTGTTGGGGCAGGTGGAGAGGGTAGATAAGCTGTGTGGGTACTTGTGTCCCTGAGTGAAACCGGGCGCGGCCGGCTGGACTGAGAGAAGTCCGATGCCGGGCAGAGAGGAGACAGAGCGCCTGTTTCAAACCTATCCATCCACCTCACCCAGGGAAGGTTAACAACTAAAAAGGATTTAAGGAGTGAGAATCATTAATCATGTAATCTCTGTGTAATCCAGTGTAATCATTTATTGTGCTATACTGCTGTTCCCCTGCAAAAAATTATTGATTAAAAGCAAAGCAAAACGTAAAATTCTGGATTCTTATTTCAAACCCACCCTCTTGTTCTTGGAAGTGGAAAACTTGGTTCAATGAAACAACAGAAGTATGTGGGAGGTTTTTAACGGTTTTCTTAGCCTTTGATTATAAAACAGCACCCAGGAGTCTTATTTTGTTCCTAGACTCTAAAGATTGCCAGATCGGTTAACAATTGCAATGCTAAATCAGGAGATGAGCTACCGTTAACTTGCGCTCCCTCGTCCGCCGAACGTCCCCACTCCCTGGCTGCTAGGTAGGACGAGGCACGAGGTGAAAAGTTGGGTGTGGTGCAAGGAAGAAGGTAGTTAACAGTCTGGGTGAATCATCTCAACACAGCCTAAATCTAAAACTGTCCTTGGAAACTGCTGCAGGTAAGACCTGAGCCATAGGATTAGTTTTGAGACCCGTTGGAGGAGAGGCTGCGGCGAGGGCGTGGCACTTGTCCTGTGCCTACCTCGCTCGGATAGCAAGACACAATCTTAAATTTTCTTCAGAGCAACCTCAACGCACTCTTTCCTTACGTAATATTAAGAATATCAACCATGGCATTCTTTTGTCTCATATTAATAATACCTTCTTCACTGTCAATTCTTCTAACCCAGATGACCATGTCACATTCTACAATAACAGCCTCACCAACATCCTTAACTCTGTTGCTCCTCTGAAAACCCGGTCTGTCTCCTTCTCCAACTCTGCACCCTGGTTCACTCCAGAACTCCGTTCTCTGAAATCCAAAGGTCGGAGGTTGGAACGACTCTATAAGTAATCCGGTCTCTCAATTCACAAGGAACTCTATGCGAACCACGTCATCCTGTATAAGGACAGTATTTCTCCAGCCAAATCCAGCTACTTCTCTGACATCATCAGTTCCAATGTTGGCAATTCAAAGACTTTGTTCTCTCTCCTTAACCGTTCAGTCTCATCTCCTAACTCTTTACACTCTCAAATGGTTTCCACAGAATTTTGCAACTCTCTGATGTCCTATTTCAATGAAAAGATTATTTCCATTCATAAACACCTTGGACCTAATACCGCCCCCCAGCATATATGTTGAACTCCCCCCTCCTTCCCTCCCCTTCACTCTCTTCTCCCTCCCCTCTGCTGATGACATTGCTGACATTATCAGCAAGTCTAAGTCCTCATCCTGTCAGCTTGATCCATTTCCCACAGTTCTTGTTAAATCCTGTGTCCCGTCTCTGCTCCCCATCATCACAGAGGTTGTTTTCACACCTGATAGTCCGGTAGACTCGGTTTGGTTGGGGACCAATATTCATAACATTTTGTTTACATTTGAGCTGGTGCGTTTGCATTCACACTGCACTGTGCAGTCGAGCCAACCTGTTGAACCAACCTGTTCCCCCACTCGCCTGTGGTGGTGCTGCACCAAGAACTACTGAAAGAAACAACACAAAAACCTCTGAAGACACTTCTTCTTCTTCTTCTTCTTCTGGAAATAAAAACAAAAACGGAGTGGCATCAAGTTTTAGCAGTTTTAGGAGTTATATTTTGTCATTTTTCAAAGATTGGACTCAGCATGAGCAGAAGATGAGGCAGAAGACCATGGAGAATTTTTTTTTCACACAAGTGATGCAAGATGGCTGCCGGGGTGCAGACACACAGTTTGGCAGGTCCTGAATGTTTGCTACAAAAATTCTTCAAAAACTTCAAAAGACCTCGGATTTTGCCATCATCTTATTTGCTTACTGTTTTTATATCTTTTTATCTACTTCTGAGTTTAACGTACCCAAGGAAAAGTGATAATCTAATCTTCTTGCCAGCTAAACAGAGTCAACATCTTCTCTTCACAAGGCTGCTGGATTATGGTCATGCTAGGCCACCCCCAGGTAAAAAGGAACAATCTAACAGTTTTCTACTATCTCCTGGAACTGCTAATCTTGTTCTGATACTGCTTTTGGCCGGTGACATTGAAGTAAATCCTGGGCCTGGGCCACCACCACTACAGCTACCAGGGCTACCAGCTCTGCTACCTGGGCCACCACCACTACAGCTACCAGGGCTACCAGCTCTGCTACCTAGGCCACCATCACTACAGCTACCAGGGCTAACACCTCTGCAACCTGGGCTACCATCACTACAGCTACCTGGGATATCATCTCTGCAGCTACCTGGGCTACAACCACAGCAACTACCTGAGCTAACACCTCTGCAGCCACATGGGCTAGAACTACTACAGCTACCTGGGATATCACCTCTGCAGCTACTTGGCCTACAACCACTACAGCTACCTGTGCTAACACCTATGCAGCCACCTGGGCTACAACAACTGCCACTATGTGGACTACCATCTCTGCATCGACCTGGGTTACAATTACAACCAACCAGGGTACAAAAACACTTTTGCCCACTTGCTCAAGCAAGTGTGCTACAACGACAGGCTGCGGAGAGTCAACTACATACTGTTGGCTTGCAACCACAGGTAGCTGAGTGGAAGGTAAATAATCCTAAAACTGCAACAAAAAGATTACCATCAGCCATAAAACTAAATTCCCTGAATCCTGCTATTAAAAAACAAAACAGGATGCATTTCTTCCAAACCCTCAATAATGCAAAAGTAATTTGGGACCCAAGATCAAAACCAAAAGGAATTTTAATGGGTCACATCAACATTCGCAGTATTGTTAATAAAACAGAACAAATACGACATTTATTAAGTGACTCAAACATTGATATACTTGGAATATCAGAAAGTTGGCTGGCTTCTACATCACCAACTGCAGCTGTGAATATGCCAGGATACAATGCATACAGAAGGGACAGAGGGACAGGGAAAGGTGGGGGTGTATTGGTCTATGTTAGAAACCATATTAAATGTGAATTAATCAGTTGGCCAGGGGAAGTTAATCTTGAATGTATCTGTTTAAACGTTTCACTGTCACACACAATGTCATTCACTGTGATTTGTATTTATCGATCTCCATCTACCAAGGATATATTTTATGATCAACTTGGAACACTTTTAAACCATTGCAACTCTCAAAGGGAAATTATCCTTATGGGTGATTTCAATGTCAACTGGAACAATAAATTGGATAGGAGAAAATTGAAACAACTTGCTGGCAAGTATAATTTAACAAATATCATAAATGTGCCAACAAGAATAACAAATACGTCTAGAACAACTATTGATTTAATTTTCACTAACAAACCTGATAGAATTTTGAAGACTTTTAACCTCTTATCGGGTCTTTCTGACCACAATTTTATTTTCTGCTCAAGAAAACTTAATAGGCAGCTTCCAGTTACAATCGCTAAAAATAGACCCTACCTTTTTATACCTAAACATCTGCAACAGCATCTCAAGACTGAACTTGAACAAATAAATTGGTCTAATGTATTGGAATATAAAGATACTGAGATCTGTACTAACAACTTTATCAAACATGTCAATGAAATTTTAAGCCAGTTTACAAAAATAGGCAAGTTTGGAAAACGGAAATATCATTTACCTTGGCTTAACAGTGACATTTTAAAATTGATTAAAGAAAGAGATAGAGCCTTTAAGAAATCCCTGAGTACAGGAATTACAACTGATCGTCAGATTTTTACATCACTTAGGAATAAAGTGATAAAACATATACGTAAAGCAAAAGCTATTTTCTACATTGACATTATAAAAGGAGCAAATGGAAATGGGAAAGTGATATGGGAAAATTTGAATAAGCTATTGGGACGCAACAATACTGATAATTTCAAAAATGTACAGCTTCAAGTAAATGGCACACTGACCAATGACTTAAGCAAAATTGTTAATATCTTTAATTCATTTTTTATTTGTTCAATGGAAGAATTAAGAATGCATCTCAAACATCCTGATATCCCACATAAATCTCTAGATGTTCATCAACCAGTATTTAGTATACAAGAAATCTCTGTCACTGAGGTTATAAGAACGATATCATCTCTAAAAGGCTCAAAGGCTAGAGACATATTTGGCCTGACAAGTCATTTCTTTAAGCTTCATAAAGAAGCACTTGCAAGTCCAATTGCACATATAATTAATCAATCGATTAAATACGGAGTAGTGCCATCCACATGGAAAATTGCCAGGGTTACCCCAGTGTTTAAGGCAGGAGACAAAACAAAACCAGAGAATTATCGTCCTATAAGTATTTTGCCAATCATTTCTAAAATTGCAGAGAAATGGGTTGCTGTGCAATTAACAGAACATTTAAATAAAAGCCCAACTTCTCTCCATCCCATACAATTTGGGTTTAGGAAGTATCACTCTACAGAGACAGCCACCTGTTACCTTCTGGAAAATCTAAAACAGCTTCTAGATCAGGGCGGCTTTGTGGGTGCTGTGTTCCTTGACCTGAAACGTGCTTTGGATACCATCAACCACAACATTCTTCTTGCTAAACTAGCTCATTTTAATTTCTCTAATAGTGCCCTCTGCTGGATGAAATCATATCTGTCTGATAGAAAACAAGCAGTACAAATAGAAAACTCACAATCTACCTTTCTTACCTGCTCAGCTAGAGTCCCACAAGGCTCAATACTGGGACCAATCTTATTTAGCCTATATGTTAATGATTTACCAAATGTTTGCAAAACTGTAAAAATGCAATTATATGCAGATGATACTGTACTGTATGTTCATGGAAAAACAAAAAATGAAGCTGCTGCTGTGCTTGCTAGTGCTATGATGCCGGTGTCTCACTGGCTCCAGGACTCTTGTCTACATCTCAACATTAAAAAAACAGTCTGTATGTTTTTCTCTCGACTGCCAGCAGATAATGAGCAACCATCTGTGTTAGTCAATGGCGAGACATTAGATGTGGTTGAACAATTTAAATACCTTGGTGTCATTTTTGATTCCAATCTAAATTTCAAGCAGCATGTAAAGAGAATTTCACATATAATTAAACTTAATCTGGCAAACTTCAAACATATGACCTTCTCTGACAACAGAATCAGCAAAGGCTTACATGCATGCCATGATCTTCAGCCATATAGCCTATTGTTATACTACATGGTCTCACACTTCAGAGGTCATCATGAAGCCCCTAAAGTCTCTTTTTAAGAAAACACTGAAAATTTTTGACAAAAAGCTTCCACGGTATCATTATTGTAACATAAATAAATACAACATTTTTGATTTTGATAGCTATCAGATTTTTATGGATGCTTGCCTGATTTTTAAAGTTTAAATGGACTTGCTCCTCCTCCTTTAATGTATTTTGTAAGTAAAAAAACAAGTACAGTAAACACAAGAGCACTGACAAGAGGAGATTGTGATGTACAGCAGCGCAGGACTAAATTTGGCCAAATGGTGGTGTCCATCAGAGGCACGCAGTCGTGGAACACACTGCCAGTTTCCATCAGGAGCTGTGGCACCTACTCCAGCTTTAAAAACTCTTTGAAACTTTGGCTGAAAACTAACCAGAAGTGCACTCATGTGTAGATTACTTTGTCTATTTTCTTATGGTATTATATCTTTATTGTAATCTCATGTTGTGTTATGTTCTATATAGGTGATGTTTGTATTATTCTCTGCTCTTTTGTTTTGTGGGATGTTTCTTGTTCTTACCTGCCTTAGGACAACGGATGAAAATTAGCTATTGTGCTAACTCCGGCATATTTACATTGATGCTTACTGCTGACATGTTGATTAATATGCATTGTCCTAATTTAAATAAAGAAATAAATGAAAATGAAATGAAAGGCAGCTGCCGTCTCCATATAAGGTAAGAGAAATGCGTGTTTGTTTGCCCTGCGCTGTACTCCACTTCTTGCTTGTGGAGTGGGACCCGGTCTGATTACATTCACACTGTACTCGAACCGCGCTGGAGTTCTCTTCTACCGGACCAAGACCTAGGTTTTAGCCCGGGCCAGAGTTCGCCTTTTTGTTCCGTGACAGAGTTCGATGGTGCGTTCACACCTCACCAAATGAACCGGACTTTCTAGGAAAATGAGCTAGAGTTCGATTAAAGCAGACTAAACAGGGCTGGTGTGAATGCACCCTAACATCATCCACTTCTCCCTAACCTCTGGCATTGTTCCCACAGCTTTCAAATCTGCTGCCATCACCCCCATCAAGAAACCAGGTCTTGACTTTACCAACTTCAGTAATCTTCGTCCGATCTCTAATCTGCCCTTTATTTCCAAGGTTCTTGAAAAAGCCGTTGCTAGTCAACTTCACTGTCACCTATCCAACAATAACATTTATGAAGAGTTTCAATCTGGTTTTCGCCCCCACCATAGCACCGAAATAGCTCTAATAAAAATAACTAATGACCTTCTTCTTGCTGCTGACTCTGGTCTTCTGTCTATCCTCATTCTACTTGATCTAAGTTCTGCCTTCGACACAGTCTGTCATTCTATCCTCCTCAACAGACTAACCTCCATTGGTATCTCAGGTACTCCATTAGACTGGTTCAAATCTTATCTCTCTGACCGCACTCAATTCATTCAGCTTAAATCCTTTCATTCCCAGTCTTCCCCCATCTCCACGGGTGTCCCCCAAGGCTCTGTCCTCGGATGCCTCCTCTTCATCATTTACCTCCTTCCTGTAGGTCACATCTTCCGCAAATTTGGTGTCAAATTTCACTGTTATGCTGATTATACACAGCTCTACTTGTCAACAAAACCAAACTCCACCCACCCACCCTCCATCCTCACCGACTGTCTCAGTGAGCTAAATCATTGGTTTTCTAACAATTTCCTACAACTAAACAGTGGCAAAACAGAAATCATTCTTGTCAGTACCAAAAACTCTATTTCAAAATCAGAACATCTTCTCATCCCCCATAACAACTCTGCTATCCCCCTCGCCTCAGGTCAAGAGTCTTGGTGTCATCCTCGACACCACTCTCTCCTTCACTTCACACATCAACAATGTTACTCAGTCTGCCTATTTCCATCTCAGAAATATTAACCATCTCTGCCCTTCTCTCACACCCCGCTCCACAGCCATCCTTGTGCACAGTCTTGTGACTACTCAGATTGACTACTGCAACTCCCTTCTTTATGGCCTCCCAAACAAATCTCTCCAGAAGCTGCAATTGGTCAAGAACTCAGCTGCCCGTGTCATCACTCAATCCTCTTCCTTTAACCACATCACTCCTGTCCTACAGCAGCTACACTGGCTCCCAGATAAATCACGCATCGTCTTCAAAATTCTTCTCACTTTCAAAGCTATCCACAACCTTGCCCCTCCTTACCTATCTGATCTCCTACACATCTCCATCCCCTCTCGCTCTCTCAGATCCTCCTCTTCGCTGCACCTCCATGTACCCTCTGCCCGCCTCTCAAACATGGGGAGCAGGGCCTTCACCTGCTCTGCCCCTCATCTCTGGAACTCTCTACACCCTGACTTAAGAAACACCACCTCTCTTTCTCTATTCAAGACAGCTCTGAAAAAAACGTCTCTTTAGACTCACTTATCCTTAACTTTGCTTTATGTGTTTTATATTCTTTATGTATTTTTATTTTGTATGTATATTATATTCTTTATGTATTTTATATTTCAATTTATTCCTGTTGATCTTTTCACTGTGCTTGTTGTTTGTTTTTATACAATCTCTCTGATAATTTTCTTACTGTAAAGTGTCCTTGGGTGTCCTGAAAGGCGCTTTTTAAATAAAATGATGATTATTATTATTATTATTATTATTCTGAAGTCCACGATCATCTCCTTTGTCTTCTTTAGGGCGGCTGTAGCTGAGTGGTTAGAGCAGTCGTCCTCCAATGCAAGAGTTGGGGGTTCGAATCCACCAGCAGTCACATGTTGAAATATCCCTGGGCAAGACACTGAACCCCTCATAGCCTCTGATGTGTGTCCCATCAGTGTATGAATGTGATCTAAAAAGCACTGATTAGTCTCTTTAGAATTATTTGTTCAATTAGCTTTGTAGAGATCTAGTAGAGTGCTGTATGAATGGGTAAATGAGGACACAGATTGTAGTGTAAAGCGCTTTGAGTATCTTGAAATAAGATAGAAAGGTGCTATATAAGTACGGTCCATTTATTATTTACATCAATGTGAAGGTTATTCTCTTTGCACCAGCTTTCCAGGTGTTCCACCTCCTACCTGTAGCTGGACTTATCATTGTTTGTGATGCATCCCACCACCGCTGTATCATCTTCAAACTTTACAATATGACAGCCTGGATGGGTAGCTGCACAATCATATGAGCAAAGTGAATTGGAGAGGGCTCAGCACACATCCCTGAGGAGAGCCAGTGCTGAGGGTTATGGTAGAGGAGGAATAGTTGTGGATCCTCACTGACAGGTCTGTTTGTTAAGAAGTCTAGGACCCAGTTGCAAATGGAGGGGCTTAGTCCTAGTGTGAACAGTTTGTCCATCAGGGTTTGGGGGATCGTGGTGTTGAAGGCAGATGTGAAGTCCACAAAGAGCATACGGATGTAGGGGTCCTTCTGCTCCAGGTGGGTGAGAGCAGTGTGGACCACAGAGGAGATGGCATCCTCTGTTGATCGATTCTCGTGGTATGCATACTGATGAGGGTCCTCGTTGATGTTGATGGTTGTTTTGATGTGGGTCATGACCAGTTTTTCAAAGCATTTAGTGACTATCGGGGTGAGGGCCACTGGCCGATAGTCATTCAGACCAGTCACTGTAGAGCTCGTTGGGACTGGGATGATGGTGGCAGTCTTCAAGCAGGTGGGAACTGTTGTCAGGGTAAGTGAGGTGTTAAAGATGTCAGCCAGCACCTCGCAGAGCTGATCGGCACATTCTTTCAACACTTTCCCATGGATGTTGTCTGGGCCGGTTGCTTTGTGAGGATTAAGTTTTTAAGTTTAAAAGTTCAAATATTAGTATATACAATCAATTATTTTATATATTTACTTCAGGCCTACAACCACTTCCCATTCACACAACATAATAAATATAGTTTAAGCTCTTCAGAAACACTTTTTCATGTCTTCTGAGATCTGACACAATAGATGTCTCTCATCTTAAAAATCATAACACAATACAGACCAACTCTCTTAGTCATCTCAAAAACACAAGGACCTCTTGTCCTAAATGCCAGAACTTCTTGTCTGGCACAAAATCAGCAACTCTTTGCTCTCACTTCGGAAGCTGCTTTTCCGTACTCTAGGCCTTCTTTTATCACAGCTGAATTTTTCCTAATTTCACAAAATTGTTGCTGTTCGCTTACAACTGCACAAGGCATTACTATTTTTAGATTTCACTTGTAATTTTTTCAGCTGCAATCTGTCGATAGATTTAAAGTTTTATTTGCTATCAATACAGAAACAACAGTGTCTGGTTAAAAGCCTGGGGTCCAGTCACCTCAGCAGCAGACGTGAACAGGAATCTTTTATTTAAAAAAATCATAATTACCTTAAATATGGGCCCAAAATCCTGGATTCACGCTGCTGAAGAGAAGACCAGAAGATTCCCAAAGACTCATACCACGTTAGTTGCGCCAAAATGTAGAAGCTACTACATTAAATACTTTTGGGATCATTAAATAAAACAGTAGACACCTTGGTTCTGTTTGACAGCAAAACGGGGGTTTTATTTGAAGGTTTACCACTAAGGTATAACAGCCAGAAATACCTCGAGACATCAAAAGACAGAACCCCTGTCTCAACATAGTTCTGTTCTTGTTTATAACTTTCATTGACATCAGAGGGTTGTATTACAGGTCCTTCTCAAAAAATTAGCATATTGTGATAAAGGTCATTATTTTCCATAATATAATGATAAAAATGAAACTTTCATATATTTCAGATTCATTGCACACCAACTGAAATATTTCAGGTCTTTAATTGTTTTAATACTGATGATTATGGCATACAGCTCATGAAAACCCAAAATGCCTGTCCCAAAAAATTAGCATATCATGAAAAGGTTC
>NC_056519.1:28153952-28173978 GCF_014905685.2 Nematolebias whitei
CAAAAAATTAGCATATCATGAAAAGGTTCTCTAAACAAGCTATTAACCTAACCATCTGAATCAACGACGTAACTCTAAACACCTGCAAAAGATTCCTGAGGCTTTTAAAAACTCCCAGCCTTGTTCATTACTCAAAACCGCAATCATGGGTAAGACTGCCGACCTGACTGCTGTCCAGAAGGCCATCATTGACACCCTCAAGCAAGAGGGTAAGACACAGAAAGAAATTGCTGAACGAATAGGCTGTTCCCAGAGTGCTGTATCAAGGCACCTCAGTGGGAAGTCTGTGGGAAGGGAAAAGTGTGGCAGAAAACGCTGCACAACGAGAAGAGGTGACCGGACCCTGAGGAGGATTGTGGAGAAGGGCCGATTCCAGACCTTGGGGGACCTGCGGAAGCAGTGAACTGAGTCTGGAGTAGAAACATCCAGAGCCTCCGTGCACAGGCGTGTGTAGGAAATGGGCTACAGGTGCCGCATTCCCCAGATCAAGCCACTTTTGAACCAGAAACAGCAGCAGAAGCGCCTGACCTGGGCTACAGAGAATCAACACTGGACTGTTGCTCAGTGGTCCAAAGTACTTTTTTCAGATGAAAGCAAATTTTGCACGTCATTTGGAAATCAAGGTGCCAAAGTCTGGAGGAAGACTGGGTAGAAGGAAATGCCAAAATGCCAGAAGTCCAGTGTGAAACACCCACACTCAGTGATGGTCTGGGGTGCCATGTCAGCTGCTGGTGTTGGTCCACTGTGTTTTATCAAGGGCAGGGTCAATGCAGCTAGCTATCAGGACATTTGGGAGCACTTCATGCTTCCATCTGCTGAAAAGCTTTATGGAGATGAAGATTTCATTTTTCAGCACAACCTGGCACCTGCTCACAGTGCCAAAACCACTGGTAAATGGTTTACTGACCATGGTATTACTGTGCTCAATTGGCCTGCAAACTCTCCTGACCTGAACCCCATAGAGAACCTATGGGATATTGTGAAGAGAAAGTTGAGAGACGCAAGACCCAACACTCTGGATGAGCTTAAGGCCGCTATTGAAGCATCCTGGGCCTCTATAACACCTCAGCAGTGCCACAGGCTGATTGTCTCCATGCCACACCGCACTGAAGCAGTCATTCATGCAAAAGGATTCCCGACCAAGTATTGAGTGCATAACTGAACATGATTATTTGAAGGTTGGCGTTTTTTGTATTAAAAACACTTGTCTTTCATTGGTTGGATGAAATATGCTAATTTTTTGGGACAGGCATTTTGGTTTTTCATGAGCTGTATGCCATAATCATCAGTATTAAAACAATTAAAGACCTGAAATATTTCAGTTGGTGTGCAATGAATCTGAAATATATGAAAGTTTAAATTTTTATCATTACATTAATATAACGAGTCTGTATGGATAAGCACAACACCTGACTCAGGACAATATTAAAAAAAGGTTTTATTTATTAAAGGCGTTCGTCTGGGGAGGATCCGAGCCTCGGTTTTGGTCCAGTCTATGAAGACAGATAGGTTAGGGACTGCAAAACGGTTCTGGGAGCTGAGAGAGGTGGTGTGCACGTCACTAACCTTCTGTGGCAGGAGCAGGGCTGAGACAGAGAACGTTGGAGGGCTGGGCAGGAAACAGAATCCAGGGACGTAGCAGGGGTCGAGAGCCAGGAGCTATGTGAACAGGCAAAAGGATGATCCGTAGTCGTGGTCGAAGAGGAGAGCGAGGTTGTACCGTGTAGGCCGAGAGCGTGGTATCCAGACGGGCAAAGTCAAAGCGAGGAGTCAAGAGTGAAGCTGTGGTCAAAAACGAAGAAACTAGGAACAAGAGAATGCTGGATAATTTACTGGCTGTGAGGCTTTCAATAATCTGGCACTTTGCAGAGGCAAGAACTGAGTTTATATAGGGCTGGCACCAGGTGTAGAGCATCAACACTGATTACTGTGCTCAGGGAGAATCAGGTAGGCAGGCTTTGCAGGGGTGATTGACAGTCAGCTAGAAATGACAGAGGGAGAGTGGCCAGAGTGACAGGAGTTGAATGAATGAGAGAGTAACTCAAAACTGAAGCAGGAAAAAACGTGAATGATCTTAAAACGGGCTGTGATATGAGGAGCAGAGGCTTGAACAGATGTGGGGGCAGCGGGGGCCGCTGAGTGTGACACATTATGGAAAATAATGACCTTCATCACAATATGCTAATTTTTTGAGAAGGACCTGTACTTTTATCAGTCCTTTCCCATTTTAGGAAAACATTTGAGAAACAATCCAAAAAAGTTCAATCTGGTCCTCTGGACATTCAAAAAACAAGAAAACAAAAAACAAACAAAGCAAAACAATGGAGAAACGTTTCATCTCTCATCCTGGCCTCCTTTACTCCTCTCTCAAATCATCGTTCCTCTCTGTCCAGGATGTGAACATCTTTATCCCCGAAAGAGTGACCGCTGGCCTGGAGAAGAGTGTAGACTGCAGAATCCTGGCCTGATGATGTTGATCTTCTGTGCTGGGCCATCCTTTTGGCCAGTGGCTGTTTAGTTTCCCAGATGTAAGACGGATCACAGCCCTCCTGACACTGAACAGCATACACAATATTACTCTGTTTGTGCCGGGGGACTGGATCTTAGGGATGAACCAGTCTTTGCCGTAATGTATTTTGGGATTTAAAAGCCACTGGGACGTTGTGTTTAGAAAATAAACGTCTCGGTTTTTCTGATACTCCCTCAACATATGGAATGACCACTGGTCTGGGTTCCTCCTTTTCACCTGCTGGCTGACTGGAGTCCTGTTTGGGTTTCTTCTCTAAAAACTGGATCCAAAACTGGAGACCCCATATCACACCCATGTGCTATGGGGTCAGTTTCTCCTATTGTTGCCGACCTGTACATGGAGGAGGTAGAAAAGAGAGCCTTGATGTCCTTTTCAGGGACACCGCCAAGTCATTGGTTCAGATATGTTGACGACACCTGGGTTAAAATTAAATCTCAGGAAGTCCAACATTTTACTGACCACATCAACTCTGTGGATAAATACATCAAGTTCACACGAGAAGATGTAAAAAATGGCAGGTTGGCTTTCTTGGACTGTGAGGTCTCAGTCTCTGATAGAGGACTTTTGCAAACCGAGGTGTACCGCAAACCCACCCACACAGACCAGTATTTGCAGTTTGACTCCCATCACCCTTTGGAGCACAAGTTAAGAGTCATCAGGATTCTGTATCACAGAGCAGACAGCATCCCCACTAACTCAGGAGCCAGGCAGAAGGAGAAATCCTACACAAGACAGGCTCTAGAGCAATGTGGATATCCTAACTGGGCCTTCCTGAAAGCAGAGAAGAAACCCAAACAGGACTCCAGTCAGCCATCAGGTGAAAAGGAGGAACCCAGACCCAGACCAGTGGTCATTCCATATGTTGAGGGAGTATCAGAGAAACTGAGATGTTTATTTTCTAAACATAGCGTCCCAGTGGCTTTTAAACCCCAAAATACATTACGGCAAAGACTGGTTCATCCCAAAGATCCAGTCCCCAGGCACAAACAGAGTAATATTGTATATGCTGTTCAGTGTCAGGAGGGCTGTGATCAGTCTTACATCAGGGAAACTAAAAAGCCACTGGCCAAAAGGATGGCCCAGCACAGAAGATCAACATCATCAGGCCAGGATTCTGCAGTCTACACTCATCTCCAGGCCAGTGGTCACTCTTTCAGGGATAAAGATGTTCACATCCTGGACAGAGAGGAACGATGATTTGAGAGAGGAGTAAAGGAGGCCATCTTTGTGAAAAGAAATTGTCCATCATTAAACAGGGGTGGAGGCCTCCGGGTTCAACTGTCCCCCTCGTACAATGCTGTGATTGCTAGTATCACTCAACCCCCTGTGAATAGTAAGCAGCCATCAGTGTGCTAATGATCCATTGTTAGGGTGATGGTCCTCCTTGACCATATGAGCAGCTGGTTTTGGTTGTCAGCAGCAAACTGGTTGATCCACTCTGAGAAGGTTCTATTTAAGAGACTGAGCTGAATACAGCACCTCAGAATGAGGAAGTCTCTCGGATGAGAGACGAAACGTTTCTACATTTTTTTGCTTTGTTTTGTTTTTTGTTATTTTTGTTTTCTTGTTTTTTGAATGTCCACAGGACCAGATTGAACTTTTTTGGATTTTTCTACCTGGATTATTGAGCATGTATCAGGATATTTGAGAAACAAATTCTTCTTAGGTCAGCTTGACTAAAACAGGCATGTGTTGACTGGAACCTTCTTGATAAAGATCCAGCCCTGGTGCCAGACAATGCCACAAACATGATATTAGCTGGAGAGGAAGCAGAGATGACCCCTCACCTCATGTGCTTTGCACACACTATTAATCTCGCCACACAGAAAGCCTTTAAAGTTGACACAGTAGCAAGGTTGTTGGGAAGAGTGAGGAAAGCCGTTGCCTTTTTTCATCGTAGTGTGAGGGCAGCAGAAATCCTTCAAGAGAAACGGAAACAATTGGCCTTGCCTTCCCACAAACTCATCCAAGATGTATCCACGCGGTGGAATAGCTCCCATGACATGCTTGAATGCTTTTTTGAGCAACATCCTGCAATTTATGCAGCACTCATGTCCAGGGACGTCAGAAAAGGAGAAGAGGTGAATACTCTCAAGGACAAAGACTTCTGTGACATTGAAAATATTGTCAAACTAATGGCGCCGGTCAAACTTTTGACTACAGCATGTCTGAAGACAAGCGACCCACACTCTCAATGATTCTTCCTGTAAAAGCAAAGCTTAAAAAGAACTTTGAACCATCAGATGAAGACTCAGTGTTAATCAGAGAGATGAAGCAGGCGTTCAAGAATGATTTGGAGAAACGCTACACAGGCCTTGAAGATCTCTTCCACAATGCAGCAGCTCTGGACCCTCGTTTTAAGTCCCTGCCCTTCCTCAGTAACTATGATGCAGAGAGGACATTCACAAGCATATCAGCAGAAGTGACATCCCTGCATCACAAGGTAAATCCCCCAACACACTGTCAAAATACATATTACAGTGCATTCTATCAATTACAGTCTACTGACGGAAAAATTTTGAATTTTATACCTGGATTATTGAGCATGGACTTTGTTGCTACAGTCTGCTGTGTTTTGTTGCTGTCATTAGATTTATTCTGATTACTCTTTATTTGATTCTTTACACTGCATTTAACCATACTTTATACTAAATGTAATTTCATGTTTTATTTCTAGGTAACGGGGGGTTCAGACTGAACCTGCAAATGGAGATCCAGACATCTGCATTGATGCCCCCCAGACCCAAGATGAGCATAAAGGTTTGTGTGTTTTATAACTTGTGATCAAGAATGAGATAACTTTGTCTTAAACATGTGCTGCAGTCATAGTGTCAGTATAAAACACATTCACTATAATGAGAGGATCTGCATGCAAATAAAGAGTTAAATAATAATAATGATGATGATGATAATGATACATCTTTTACATATGTACACGAGTCTCTACATAAATAAATTCTGAACATCAAATGAAGATTTATACATAAAATGGTAAAGTTAATTAAAAAAAACTTCATGGCAAACATAGCCAGTATGGTAATTGTTTTCTATTTCAGATGATAAACCTCCTTGTAAAAAGAAGAAAATGTCAGCCCTGGACCAGCAGTTGGCAGAAAACTTTCAAGTAAGGATGCCGGCTAGATCTGTGAGGGAACAGGCCAATGAAGAAGTCAAGAGGTACAGAGAGCGTGATCCTTTGCCCCTAAAAATAAAACTACTACAGTGGTGGAAAGAGCAACAGGACTTGCCACTGCAGCCATCTATGGCTAAAATGTATCTCTGCATACCGGCCACCAGTGTGGCATCTGAGAGAGTTTTCAGCACTGCAGGAAATATTGTTTCCACAAAACGCAGTCTACTCATACATGAGCATGTGGATCAGCTGATTTTCCTTAAGAAAAATCTGCTGCAAAAAAAAGATGAGGACAGTGATTATGATGAATAAAAATATAGGTAACTAAGCACAAACATAAGGAAATAAACTACTTCACTGTGTTTGATTTCAGATTTAACCTGACATATGAATGTAGAAATGTAGGACATTACTTTTGTTCAGACTGCCTCCCCAGGTCAATATGTGGGATTCCTGTTTTTTTTTGCCTGTCACTCACTCTTCCTTCCACAGCCAATTAACTTCAACTCACTTCACCTGCTGCTGCTCTGAGGAGGACTGCCTGATGGGTATTTAAGCACATGCCAGACACCTCTTCAGGGCTGGGACATCTTCTACCAAATGGTAATTCGTGTACAGCCGACTAACCTTTGTTACAGCTGGGTCTCACCAACTGTGACTCCTCCAGGACCTTCCACGGCCTGCCTCTTCAGATCCTTCCTAGGATCTCATCGCTCCACTGGACTCCATCTGTGGATCAACGGTGTACCTTCAACAACCACCATTAAAGCATTCTCAACTGTGTCAACCTGCTCCTCTCTCCACCGCCAAATACCTCAGGACTGGATCTCCTACAAAACACAGGACCTCTCCTCTCATTCTCGGCCTCCACCTACAACACAAACAGTAAGGAGTCAAATTTTCTAACTTCAAGAATGAAAACATTCAAAGACACCAGAACCCATACTCACCTATTCCTCTTCTCCCTTACAGCTGTGACGACAAGATTCACCTGTAAATAAAGTTCACTTACCTTTTGTAGTCCTGACTCTGTCTTTATTGAATTGGTCTGCTCACGTGGGGGTCGACGTTGATAAAACCTGATAGTATGTCCCAGCCAATGGACCCCCCGAGCAAGACTGAGGAGGTAAAGACTCAGTTAGAACCAAAAGTTAACGCTGACCCTCTCCACTTAACTTTACAGTGGATTTTTGTGCAGCAACAAACAACTCAGGACAATCTACAGGAGTTGGGTGGTATGGTGTTCTCTCTTCAAAGTCAAATGGCGGACCAAGCTTCATCTTCGACTCAACCCATCCCTCTGGAACCTACAATTAGGATTAACAATCCGTGCCCCAAAGAACCAGACATTCGACCGTCAGAGATGTTCTAAGGTAACACACGCAAATGTGATGGCTTCGTTCTCCAGTGTAACTTGGCATTTAATCATGCTCCCATTACCTATTCATCTGATTCTGCCCGCATAACTTATGTGGTTAGTGCTTTAAAAGGAGAAGCGCTTCAGTGGGCACACGCTTACCTTCGTAGACGCCCCATCGAAACTCTGATGTTTGCTACCTTCTGGAAGGATTTTCTTTGGGTCTTTGACACCCTTTGCAGCAGGAGGAGGCAGCCCAAAAACTTTTTTTCATTACGTCAGAGGAAAGAGACGGTGTCCAAATTCGCCATCCACTTCCGCATCATCGCTGAGGAATCCGGCTGGGGTGAGATAGCGTTACGCAGTGCATCTATTAACACTTTAAATCGACAGATTAAAGACCAACTAGTCACCTGAGACATTCCTTCAGATTTGGATGACGTAATTTCCCTGGCCATCCGGATAGACAACAGGGTTTGGGAGAGCTTCTTAGAAGAGGACTACAAGTTCCACAAGCTTCCTCTTCCCGGAAGTAATGACGCCGCAACCACGGATTCCACCTCTGAACCCGAACCGATGCAGATTGGTATGACTCGGCTTTCTCCCGAGGAGCGACAGCGCCACCTTAAGGCCAACGCCTGCATGTACTGTGGGGAAAAGATCATGCGATTGCTGCCTGCAAACTATGGGTGAAAGAGAGCTCACTAGTACTACAGGAGATACTGGTGGGTACCACTTCTTTGTCTCCTGAAAAGAATCTAAGTTTACCAACTATCATTTGCATTAACTCTGTCAACTTCCCTATCCAGGCGTTGATTTGATACCGGCGCTGAACAGAACTTAATCAGCAGAAACCTGGTGGAGGAACTGCATATCCCCACAACCAACTTAACACCAGCTATCACCGTCTCTGCTCTCACTGGGCAAACCATCTCTTCCATCTCATTAAAGACATTAAAAAATGTTTGTTGTATCTGGGAATCACAGAGAGACGGGTGAGTTTTTTTTGTTTTCGACTCCTACACGTCAACTTATCTTGGGTCATCCCTGGTTCAAATTACACAATCTTCAAATTAACTGGGTTGGAAATAGAGTTGAAAAGTGGGGTGAAAGATGTTCTTTGAGATGCCTCCGCTCAGCCATCTCTTCAGGTTCATCTCCTAAAATAAAAGTTGAAGACATCAATCTTTCAGCAATACCTTCAATTTATCACACGATAGCGCCAGTCTTCAGTAAACAAAACGCTTTATCTACCGCCACACTGTCCATATAATTGCGCCATCGATTTACTTCCTGGAGCTCCATTACCTACTAGTAGATTATACAATTTATCTGGGCCTGTAAAAAGATCTATGAAAGACTATATTGATGACTCTTTAAAATCAGGCATTATCCGTCCTTCTACCTCTCCAATGGGGGTCAGTTTCTTCTTTGTGTCAAAAAAGGATAAGACTCTAAGACCATGCATCAATTATAGAGGACTCAATCAAATCATTGTTAAGAACAAATATCCTCTTCCAATCAACTCTGTCTATGAGCAGCTCCAGGGGGCTACCATCTTCACTAAACTCGATCTAAGCAATGCGTATCATCTAGTGAGAATTCGTAAACGAGACGAATGGAAGACAGCTTTTAAGACACCTTTAGGACATTTTGAGTACCTCGTTATGCCATTTGGGTTAACTAACGCCCTGGCAGTTTTCCAAGCTCTTGTTAATGACGTTCTTCGGGATTTCTTCAACATCTTCATATTTGTGTACTTAGACGATATTCTCATCTATTCCAAAGACGAAGAGCAACATACTCGACATGTTAAGGCTGTTCTCCAGAGGTTATTAGAAAACCAGCTTTTTTGTCAAGGCAGAGAAATGTGAATTTCACGCTACCACAGTGACATTCCTAGGATTCATTTTTGAGAGAGGACAGGTTCAATCTGACCCTGAAAAGACCAAGGCTGTAGTAGAGTGGCCCACACCCAGTAATAGAAAACAATTACGATTCCTGGGGTTTGCTAACTTTTATCAATGGTTTATTAAGAACTATAGCAAAGTCGCCACTCCTCTGACCCAGCTCACCTCTACCCTCAAAGTTCAACTGGACACCCGAAGCTGACACTGCTTTTAATAACCTCAAACACCTCTTCTCTACAGCTCCAATTTTATCACACCCGGATACCAAGAGACAGTTTATCGTGGAGGTCGACGCTTCTGATTCAGGAGTGGGGACTGTGTTATCTCAAAGAGCATCTGACAACGGAAAACTTCACCCATGTGCCTTCTTCTCATGTCGTTTGTCTATTGCTGAGATGAACTATGATGTTGGCGACCGTGAGTTATTGGCTATAAAGCTAGCATTAGAAGAGTGGCGACATTGGCTAGAGGGAGCTGAACTCCCCTTCATAATTTGGACTGACCACAAGAATCTAGCCTACCTCCAGGGGGCTAAGAGACTTAACGCCCAACAGTCCAGATGGTCGTTGTTTTTTTGCTAGATTCAATTTTTCTATCACGTATATTCCAGGGTCCCACAAGGTCAAACCAGATGCTCTCTCACGACAATTCTCTACAGTCAAGGGTCCGGACACCCCTGAGAACATCCTTCCTTCCTCCTGTAAAGTGGGTGTAATGACTTGGCCTATTGAAAAGGACATCCTGGAGGCCCAACAGACTGAACCTGATCCCCGGTACCGGTCCTCCGGGAAAGTTGTTTGTTCCCACGGCCATGGTGAGTAAGGTGCTGGAGTGGATCCATACAGCTAGGTTTTCCTGCCACCCTGGTGTTAGACGCATGCTGCATCTTATTAAAGCATCCTTTTGGTGGCCTAACCTTGTGAAAGATGTTAAGGATTTCATTTCAGCCTGTCCCATTTGTGCTCAGAACAAGCACAGCAACCAGCTCCCTGCTGGCCTGCTGCTACCACTTCCCATCCCCAGCTGTCCCTGGTCACACATCGCCTTGGACTTCGTCACTGGTCTCCCCGTCTCTGATAGTAAAACAGTTATCTGCACCATTGTCAACCGTTTTTCCAAGTCTGCTCATTTCATTTCTCTACCTAAACTTCTCTCTGCTCTTGAGACTGCTCAGATTGTCACTGAGAATGTCTTTCGCCTTCACGGCATTCCTCAGGACATCGTCTCCGACCGTGGACCACTATTTGTTTCTCAAGTGTGGAGGGGGTTCTGTCGAGTGTTTCGCTTTCCCGAGTGAGGTAAGTACAGGACACGTGCCACGCCCTCACCGCAGCCTCTCCTCCAACGGGTCTCAAAACTAATCCTATGGCTCAGGTATTACCCGCAGCCGTTTCCTAGGACAGTTTTAGTTTTAAGGCTGTGTTGAGATGATTCACCCAGACTTTTGACTACCTCCGATCCTTACACCACACCCAAAGTTTCACCTCGTGCCTCGCCCGACCTAGCAGCCGGAGCGGGGATGTTTGGCAGACGAGGGAGCGCAAGTTAACGGTAGCTCATCACCTGACTTAGCGTTGCAATTGTTAATCGATCTGGCGATTTTTAGAGCCTAGGCACAAGACTCATGGATGTTGTTCTATAATCAAAAGCTAATAAAACCGTTTAAAACCTCCCATGCTTCTGTTGTTTCATTGAACCAAGTTTTCCACTTCCAAGAACAAAAGGTGTGTTTGAAATAAGAATCCAGAATTTTACGTTTTGCTTTGCTTTAATCAGTAACTTTTGCAGGGGAACAGTGGTATAGCACAATAATGATTACACTGGATTACACAGAGATTACATGATGAATAATTCTCACTCCTTAGTTCCTTTTTTAGTTGATGACCTTTTCTGGGCGAGGTAGATCTCAGTCCCTGTGGATGGGCTTGAAACAGGCACTTTGATCCCTTTCAGTCCGGCCGACCACGCCCAGTTTCCCTCAGGAACACAAGTACCCACACAGTTTACCTACTCTCTCTACCTGCCCCAACAAATTATTCCTCACCACAAAGAAGACCCTTCTCCAACTCTGAGCAACCAGGTTTTTAATATAATTTGATTCTTCTGCTTGTCAATTCATACACCACTGCTAAAATTTGGGATAATGTTTCATTAAGGATTAATTTTGAGGAGCGTCCCCTTACCATGTTTTCTGAATTGGTAAGAGGCAGATTTACCCATCACTCGTATTCGGATGTGGGCCACTCCTAGTCCTTGATCTGGTTGAATTTGAAAAAAAAAAAAGGGTTTAGGTTTTAATCCGGGCTGATGGGTTGTAGAAGTAGTTCCAAAAAAGAAACTTATTCCATCGGATTTTACCCTAGTTCTCCTCCAGCAAAGACCGTCCAAAATTGCCCTATTAATCCACAATTCGTCCAGAGGTTCTTAGGATCTTGTCCTGAGCTCCCTCGCTTCGTGAAGTGGGTCCCCAAACAGCAGAGTTTTCACTGAATCCGTGGTTTATATAGCTTGGGCTTTTGACTGACAGACTGGATCACCCCATCGGTCAATCCAACCCCTTTTGGGTTGGACCTTGGTCTGAATTTTGCAGGCTTCTTATGAGATTTTGCCAGTCATTCCTAATGCATATTAAAATCTGGGTGTATTTTGTTCAATAATGCACAGTCATTCTGTGATGTCCCATGCAGATTGGCTCAGAGCTGTATTCTGGGAATTTCCTCTTGTGTAACACCCTTGCTCATGACATCTTTCCAGAACATACACGAAGCTACAGGTTTTCTCTTTCAACATTCATCATGAATAAGCTTAAAAACAGATATTGTAAAATCATAAAGATTACATTTTAAAATCACAAAGTTTATAATATCACTTGATTTATTAGTTGTCTACTGTATTTTTATAAACACATTTTTCTCATTCATCTGAAACTGGTACTTTTATTGAAAAGAAAACAATTTCTGCTCCTGCTTTCTTCCTTTCTGTGTGTGTGCCTTTCAAATGGGCCTGTGTGTGTGCGCGTCTTAGTGAGCCTGTGTGTATGTCTGTGTGAGCTTGCGTGTCATATACATTTGTGTTTATTGAGTTTGTAAGTGTACGTGTTGAGCAACACATGGCTTTGTTTATCCAAGGCTTCGAGGCCTACAAACCAGGCATGAAACTTAGCAGAATAACACAAAACAACATGTCTTGACTTGCCCGTTTCCTATAAGATCAGGCTGAGCTCCGTACACTTTTGACACAAGCTTTGGGAGCTACTGCCAGCCTCACGTCTGGATACCACCCTCAATCCAACGGCCAAACTGAACGTTACAACCAGGAACTGGAAACAGCTCTGAGGTGCGTAATTGAGCAATCCCTCACCCTAGAGCCAACATCTGCCTTGGACTGAGTATGCCCATAACTCACAAACCTCTGCAGCCACTGGAAAATCTCCTTTCCAGGTCACTATGGGCGTCGCTCCCCTGCTGTTCCCCTCACAGGAGCCTGATGTGGGTGTCCCTTCGGTCCACCTTCACATCAAACGCTGCTGTCGGATCTGGCGTCGGACGAGAGCAGCTCTGTCCAGATCTTCGGAGCAGAACAGACGCTTCGCTGTCAGACATCGATCCAAGGCTCCTGTCTACAAGGTCGGTCAAAAGGGATGGCTATCTACTGTAGTGAACTAAGCCTCAGGTCAAAATCTGACCCTGAGGACCTTCATGGGACAGGAACTGTTATTTCATTGATTTGAGTCCAGAAATACAAATTAAGCTCATCCAGAGACTTTCTAAGTGTGTCCTGCACTAATCAATTGAAAGAACACTCTCTTTTTTATTGTCATTACTATTTTTACAAATGTCTTGATAATCCAAAAGTGTGTTTAGTTCAAATCATTTTAAATGTTGAAGTGAACTACTCATTTTAAATCAACTGTGAAACAGTATTAATGATTTTTTAATCCTCATTCAAAGTAGAAATCAAGTTAATGTCTGTTACAGAGTAATTATGCATTTTTTGATCTTCTGTCTGAAATGAGAAGGAGTGATGTTGGTCAAAAGTCGGAGACAGTCGCAAACAAGTTTATTGGAACGAACTGTCATGTTTTTAAACCTATCAGACAGAAATAAGAAGCTGGCACCTGTGGTCTGTAATCTCGCCTAAACATTTCTCTGTCTGTTCCAAAAACATTTCTCTGTCTGTTCCAAAAACATCTCACTGTTTTTCTGACTTGTAGTAACCTCTTACGTCACTAAAACCACACCCCTGTTGGTTCTTTCAACCAATCAGGACTTCTCAAATGAACCAGAAACTGAACTCTTTAAATGTCGACACTTCCTAGTTCCAGTCAGTTCTGAGGGCAGAACCGAACAGAAAAAGTTCTGAGACATGAACCGGAGTTCTGGGAGATGATCCAGAGTTCGGAGTTCTACACTTGAACCAAAGTTCTGGTACTGATGAAGTTCGGCTGGAGTTCCTGTAGGAGCCACGATGCCTCGCTGTGACTCCACCCGGTGAAAACTTCATAACTTCTGAGGAGGTTTGTTCTGTGGAACTAGTTCTCACGACTTCTGCCGAGTCGCAGCCGCCCTGAGGAGACGCTGAAAGGTAGCGTAACAAGGACCTCTTGACCGCCGCGGATTCATCCTCCGCCAAAGGTAAAGAGTCATTGAGCTTCACTACCAGTGTACCGCAGGCGAACTGCGCTTCAAAGGAGCGTGTTGTTCTGGTCTACAAACATACATTCTCATCCATCTTTTTCCTCTCCATTTAAACTCCTTCATTTCCCATCTTTAAAACTCTTCTACCTTGCCAGTAATTAATCCAGATATTTTCAGAAATGTCTGTTGTATTTCAGTAGTTGCAAGCGAGAAATCATGGCCGTATGATTTCTCATTGTAAAGCTCATTAATTAAGCTGTGTTATTGCGTTCAATCAGAATAATCAAGTGTACAATGTTGATGTTAAATTTTGATTCTGTTAATAAATGACCACATTCATTTTGATGGGTCAAAGAAAATTAACGTCTCATGTCACTGGTTTTTAGACCATCTCCCACACAGTATCTCTGTCACATATCTGTCAAGTAGCTCGAAAAAGAGAGAACCCGTCATTAAATATTGACTGTAGTGAAGCTAACTGAAGCTAACCGACCCTACTCACTACATTTCTGGTGGCCCAGTACAGGACTCTAAAGAGCTTCTCGTGACCCAATCCGCACCACTACATTTCGTGGTCGTACGAATGTTTAAAGAGGTGTGAATTAAATGTGACGGAGTCTGTGTTATTGAACGCTCATGTTGGCATGGTTGAACAGGTCCGAGCTTTGAGCTTGATACTACATGATTCGGCTTGTGGTGTTTTTAGAGCTGAAAGTAACATCAATGTGTTCATCTTAAAGCTGAGATTTGTACATCTGTGGTGTAACTGAAGCTGTTATGCTGTGGTAAAACGCTTTATTCTGTTAAACTGTGGCAGAGAGGGACGGGTTCTGTCTGACCCGTTTCGGCTGTCGGACTCGGTTCAGATTCTTTGAACGAGTCGTGTTTTGAATGGATAAAATGCTGTTTTGAAGCTGGGCGCCGTCTCAGGCCACTGTTGAAGTGCTTCATTACATCTGTAGCAGTAAAAATCGTACATTTTTGAAAGTTAATGGACGAAAGTTGACCGGACTTTTTCAGGCTAATGCTAACACTGATAGCTAGAATAACGAGCAGTGATTGGTGGAAAACCGCTGTTTGGGTCGCTCTGATTCGCTGAGAAATGGGTGACGTGTCTGCGTTCACTCCCTCTGATGTCAGATTGTAAAACCCACCCCGTTGTTCATTGGTTGATTCAATCACGTGACCCCGGAAATGAATCTCGGTTCAACCGGAGCCTCCTCTGTGTTTAAAATCGCTAAATGGAGCTGCCACTATTCCCAAAAACTCATGTGTTCATGCAGATAGACGTGCTTATTAAAGCGACGCCACGTTTAAGCTTTAAATCCGTTCAGAAACGCTGATTTGACCATGTTCGGCCGATGCTAATTTTAGCTAACGGCTAAAACCGGATGTCAACGGAACGATTCACAGGAAGTTGTCATAGATTCCTGCTGGTATAAATAAGCTTACACCGCCACCTGCTGTTGAAAGAGGAGTATAACAGTTTTCCTTAAAGGGAGACTGATAATTCCTCTCAATTTTTTTCTTTTCTTTTTGTTCATACAGCCTGGTTTATGAGTAACTGTTTTAAATAGCAAATTCTGGTAAATAAAACTGCTTAAAAAGCGTTTAAAAACTAAAATTGCCGTGAGACTTTTAGAAAAATTGCAGGTTTATTTAAATTTTAAGTGCTTTAGAGTAAATGAACACGGAAATAGGCCTGGTTCTTGTATCTGTTTGATTTAAGCTCATTAAGTAACACTGCCAGAAAGAGGCATTTACTTAAAAATATTCATGCTTTGGGGTGAATCCTACAAAATAGGTGCCCATTCCTTTGAATAAGTTGGCTTATGCAGTACTGTTGAGTGAACCCAGAGCTAAAATAGTGTGTGAGACTCACTGATAACTTAAATACAAATATTTACCTGTTGAAAACTCTAAAGTTGGCAACTGTTTAACCAGATAAGTGCTGAACAGTGAATAACCATGGCAGGTGTGACAGAAAAGGATATTGATCCTTGTGAGATGAAGGACTGGTTAGAGGGAGCATTGACGCTGCTCACAGAATCCTTACATCCATATGGTGAACAGGTGGACAGCATGAACTCAAAAGAGTTATTGGATGAGCTGAAGGTGGTTGCAGAGAGTGTGACCTCTACAGACAAAACAGAGTCAAGCTATGACCAGCTGGCTAAATTGGCGCTCTTATTGAAAGCATCATTCTATGCTGTGGTAAACAAGGCTGACGACCTTGCAATAAGGTTAAACAGCGAAAGAGAGGAGTACCTCGATCTCATGGCACAGTCTAACTTTGATCAGGAGACCCGTGCGAATGAGTTACAATGTGACAGAGAGCTCTCACGAGCTCAGCTGTCATTACAAGCTCACTCATATGAGGAGAAGATTAGGGATAGAGAGGTTACGTACCAAGCACTGTGTTCAGACAACGATACGCTACAACAACAGTTGCAGCTCACATCAAAAGCTCTGAACGAATGCAGATTGGAAAAGGAGGCGTTAGTACAACAAGGCGTGCGTTTACAAAGTGAATGTCAAACATCACAGGAACGCTTAAAAGCCTGTGAGGAGAAACTAGCCGTAGCAACAAATAAGATTTCTGACGTGGGGCGAGCTTGTCTGGAACTCAAAGACGAACAAGGTCAGAGTCCAGGTCACCCACCATCACCTCAGAAGGATTTTGGTGCACCTCCTGCTCTTAATCCCATTCCATCACCTCCACGTGTCTAGCAACACACCTCCACGTGCCATTTTGGTTCCTACGATACCGATAATACAGCCTTTGCTCCCAATTTCGGATTTGCAAAAAATCTCCAAATATGTTCAACGTTTTATTCCTGGACCTATGGGGTTTACTGGCACGAAGGCGTATCTCAATGACCTAGATTTCAGACTGAGTGGTTATCCTAATGCTACTGTTGAGGATAGAATCAGTCTGATAAGGCTCACTTCGGACAGAGAGGTGTTCATCTTCATCGAGCGTCAACCTGATGCCACGAGAAGGGATTACAACCTTCTGTGTGAAGCTTTGATCAGAGAATACGACCCCTACACAGGGCCTGGTGGCTTCCCAGCTGCAGACAAGGTCACGCAAGGGAAGCATGAACATCCAAAGGTTTATTACAAAAGAATCTTCCAAGCTTATTTTGGTTACAGGAATGAAACCGGCATGGAGGAGGAAGAAGGTTTTAAATTTGTTTTCAGCAAAAACCTCCACACTGACATTAAAACGTCAGTACAAATGATGGCTAATTTCAAAGAAAAATCCATCAATGAGATTAAACAGTGTGCTGTGAATGTGTTTGAGGCATGTTCTCATGTTAAGACGCCCATAGAGGTGTTTCCTGGTGTAAAGGTTAAACCCCATTCGCTAGAACTGGAAGGACGGCGCATGTCACCTCCCCCTCCTAAAAAAGGCGAGAAAAAGCAGTCTTTTCAAACTAACAAACCGCGTCATGAAGGTGCACGTTGGGACAAAAAAGATCTAAAGGGATTGAATTTAATCCCAGAGGATGAACGTGATTATCGTAAGTGGGGTGTGCGTAGGACGAAAAGATATGGGAACCAAGGTGACCCATATTATCAGGGGAAGTCCGAAAAGGAACCCCCAAATGACGTACCTATCCCTCCTCCACCTCGGACAAAACGACCCGAGGCGAAAAAATCACAAAGGTTCCAGAAACAAGGCCCTACACCTCTGAACTCGGAAGAGACCGAGAAACTACGCAGGTTGTTAGAAACTTTGAAACACACTGACACGGGAAACCAACCTGGAGCACTATGCAGTGATGTAATCGCTATTACATCTGAGGGCGCGAATGACAACGTCACAGATGTCGGTGAAACACACCAAGACATTGTTGTTGTGGCCTCCAACAACCCCTCATCGGAAGAAGGGGGGGTAAACTCACACACAAACGATGACGAGTCCTCGCAAGCTGAACACTCAGAAACAGCTACTGCTGTGCTGACGGTTCAGACAAACCAAGATTACACAGACAAGGCTGAGCGTGTGAAGAAACGTCAGAAAAAACCTAAGAGGTTTCTGTGTAACTTTATCAGAAGGGGGGTCGCCAAGAAGGCGTACCTGTCAGTAACGCTCGAAGGGGTCCTCACACATGAAGCACTACTGGACGGTGGGGCGGACATAACAATTATGTCAGCTAAACTGTTCGAGGAGCTGAGGACAGCCGCTAGCAGTGTTAACAGGGTAATACCTCTCACAGAATGTGCTATAGAAATGTAGGGTCTCTCAGAGAAGAGGACAACCCTGACAGCTATAGCAATGGTTCACATGCAGATTGGCAGAATGACACTATACCACCCAGTACACGTGTCTAGTGTTGACTCATTCCCATTTCTGGTTGGCCAGGATTTTATAAATCGCTTCGACGCGATTATAGATTATGGTGATCAGACAATGTGGGCCAAGGTGAGCAAACCACTGCCAATAGAAATGCCTCCGGAGTGTAACACAGACTGCCTGACAGCAGGTACCGCGGAGGGCACAAAGGACTCCTCAGCCGAGGACACGAGCCCGGTGAGTATTCCTCTGAAATCATGTGAAACCAAAGAGACCCACCCGGTGGTCCAAACTCTGACCCAACAAGACAGCCTCCTCTGTGAGCTGGAGCAGTCAGAGTCCACCAAACACTACCTACCACTGGTAGTTAAAGGTGTAGAGATCCAAGGATCCCACACCAACGATGCTGTTCTGTCTCTGTGGACAGATAAATCAGCAATTAACCGAGCTTTCTATGAAAACTTGCTTCACAAACACGTGGGTCTAGAACTAATTAAAAAAGCTTTCCGCTTTCCATTAGTTCCCAATAGTTCACAGGTAATGACCGCGGAAGGAGTCATTAACCTAAAACTAAACTGGAACCAACGAGAACTGGTTCACCCGTTTCTCGTGATCCAAAACTTACCACATGCAACCTACATAGGCTCTGACATTTTGGTAAGGTTGGGTGTCCATGTGGACACCATCAACAAGGTGCTGTGGTCCCTAAAACCAGCCACAAAGGATCCTCCTGTGCTAGACACAGCAAACCTTAAGGCTGGGTAGACCATTCCAGAGGCCTGCCAGGTTGCTAACAACCAAACCACCACAGTACCACCTCAGGTGATTAACCTAATGGTGCGAATCCACATCGTAGCTGGACAAGCTATTAGCCATAAACAGGCATATTTTCAACCTTCTCCTGCGTTTTTCAACTTGGGACTGTCCGTGGAAGCCACGAACCAAGTGAGCCTTGACTCCAGGACCACATCTATTGCTGTGTGTAACACAGGCACGGATGAGGTGATGATCCCAAAAAACACTATGCTAGGATGGTTGATTTCCACTGATTTTCATGATTTTGAACTAGGCATTCCATTTCTGGGAGGAGTCCCAGATAACCTGGTAACAAGTCGAGAAACTGGGCCAGTATGGTTCACAAAACCAACACAGGCCATAGCTCTTTTTTCAACCGATGACGTCGACCAAGGACCTCAAACCTATGGTGTCTTACCCATAGACAGGTCCAACGACTCAGAAAGGGATTCGTTGGAGCTCCCCAAAGAGCAAGAACCCTTATCAGTCTCATCACAGATTGAACAGGTGGTCGCCCAAGCCGACGCTCTGACATCTGATGAAGAAAGGGACAAACTTCGCCAAGTTCTTTTAAAATATGAAAAGTCATTTTCAACTGACTCAACAGATTGTGGGTTGACCTCACTCCACACAGTGAGCATCCCAACTCCACCCAACGCACCACCAACATTTGTCAGACAATACAAGATCCCTCTGGTAGCACATCAGCCTGTCCAGGAGATCGTTGATGACCTTTTGGTCAAAGGTATAATCAGACAATGTAATAGCACATACTCTGTGCCTTTATGGCCAGTTTTAAAACCAAATGGTAAGTGGAGACTTACCATAGACTACAGAAAGCTAAATAAACAAGTCCCCTTATCCAGGTGGCCAATGACTCAGCTCCAACAGGAACTGCCAAAGGTCACCGATGGTAAGTACTTCTCTACCCTCGACGTCGCCTCTGGTTTTTGGACCATCCCTGTGCGCGCCGAGGACCAACACAAACTAGCTTTCACTTTTGGCAGCCGACAATACACCTTTACCAGGTGTCCCTTTGGCTACGCTAACTCACCTGCAGAGTTCAACATCTTTTTGAACAAAGCACGTCCAGACGCCCACGAGCGTGGGACACTGATCTACGTGGACGACATCCTTTTGAGGCAGCCAACACTGGACTCTCATTTGGCTGAGATCGACCACGTCCTAAATCAGCTAACAACTGATGGTGCTAAAATCTCACTGTCAAAGTGCCAGTGGTGCAGAACCAAGGTGGACTACGTTGGCCTCCTAGTAGGTCCAGACGGAGTACAACCACAATTGACTCGCACCCAAGGCCTAGACAACCTCAAAGTCCCCACCAATCTCAAAGAACTACAGAG
>NC_056519.1:28174078-28177775 GCF_014905685.2 Nematolebias whitei
TGGGGGGGGGGACGCATTTGCTCACAGCCCGTGGCCCAAAACGCTTTTGTACACGTTTTTTCCCCCACCTCCTCTGTTTTTTACGGTTCCTGAACCGAGTTCAGGAGGAGGGATTGACAGCTCTCCTGGTGGCTCCCGGCGTGTGAACGCACCATGGTTCCCAGGCCTGCAACGTCTGTTGTCGGGTCGCCGTGGAACTGCCGTGGAGGGAGGATGCTCTCCTTCAGGCAGGAGGAGCGACCAAGAGTTACCCAGAAATAGGTCAACACCTGTGGGTCTGACCGCTGAGCGGTCCCACTTAGAGGATGGGTCTCCCTCAGGAGATAGTGTGCACAATTCAAGATTCACGTGCTGCATCTACCACAGTTCTGTACACATCAAGGGGACGGCTTTTCAGCGCTGGTGTACAGAGAAGGTTTAGAGGCCACCTCATGCCTTTTAGGCGGCGTGTTGTTTCTCTACAACAGCTGATGGATAGGGAGTTGGCATTCAGTACGCTTTAACGTACGTTGCAGTCATCTATTCCTGCCACGAAGGTTTCGGAGACAGAACAGCTTTTAATCACCCGCTGATGAAGCGTTTTTCTAAAAGCTGTTCAGAGACACAGGCCTGCTTCACGTCCACTTGCTCCACAGTGGGATTTAACGCTGGTCCTGCGAGCCCTGATCAAAGCTCCAATTGAGCCTCTGGATCAGGTTTTCACTTAAAATTCTTGTCTCTTTAAACAGCCCTGCTGCTGGTTTTAACACCCGCTAAGAGGGTAAGTAATTATCTGCCCTCTCTGTTGCTTCGTCATGCCTTAGAATTTAGGCTGACGGGCAGCTCAGCTGATTTAAGACCAACCCAGCTTTTATGCCTAAAACATCACGAGCTCTTTTAAATCAAGAGTGATATCGTTGGAGGGGTCTTTTTCCCCCCCACAGATCAGAAGAGGAAGCATCTTTTCATCTTCTCTGCCCGGTGCGGGCTTTGACGTGTTACATAACGCGCACAGCTGCAATGCGTTTCAAACTCAACAATTGTTTGTGCATTATAGAGATGCTTCTGCAGGTCGCCGTTATCCATCCAGCGCTTGTCACACTGGCTGTGTGAGGCCTTTTCTGAAGCCTACAGAGCATCAGATTTAGAGCCTCCTGTCAACCTCTAAGCACACTCGACCAGGGGTATCGCATCTTCAACTGCTCTGCATAATGGTATGTCAATGCAGGACATTTGCACTGCGGCTGCATGGTCAACACCCTGCTCATTTATTCGCTTTTACCTACGTGATGTAACGGCTCGTTCCATGACACATTCTGTCCTTAGTGCTCTAACAGAATGAATATTGTTGTTCTCATGGAACTCTGTTTAAGCTCACTTCTGTCTGCATGCATTACAGTGTGAGATGTTGTTATCAGTCACAAGTCGTGTCTGTGATTTTGGTTCTATTGTCACTAATCAGTTCATGACTATTGTTACCAATCAGTTCATTTGATCAATAATCAATTCATGGACATTAATCTGTTTATACTGTTCAGCCATGAACCAGTTGGTTCATGCCCCCCCCCCCCCCCCCCTCTTTTCAACTTCTTCTTCCCGTTGAAAGTTTTCCGGGGCATTCATGCTTTGTCAGAACGCATAGTTACTCAACATGCGTCTGTGCATGGCACATAATTACGCGATGCGTAGTTATGCACACGGGGAGCTGAGTGACAAGACGTTTTTTGGGCAAGCTTCCGCTTCTTACTGTGTTCGAATGGACCCAGTGAGGCGAGGACCACATCCGCTTCGCCCTTAACCCATCAGCGACAGCCTTAAAGGGCGAAGCCTATATGAAATAGAACGTTGGTTACGTACTGTAACCCCAGATTCTATGAATATAGGCGTAGCCCTTTAAGCGTCGGGCCTCACTGGCTCCTAAATGGCTGAAGAAAAAAGCTATTTTGGGAGCCGATTTCCCGCTCTTAACGTAATTTATACGGACCGGGTGGGGCCCACACAGCAGGTGGGCGTGGACTAAATTTTTTCAGTGCTTATGCTCTGCATAACGGGATAAACCCATCAGCGACAGCCTTAAAGGGCTACGCCTATATTCATAGAATCTGGGGTTACAGTACGTAACCAACGTTCTTTTACGTTTGGGGGTAATGATCATAGATATAAACACTAGATACAGCATTGACCACTATCGCCTATTGGCGCTGACGAGCTGTAGGGCCGCCATCTTGGAACGGTCGACCGCTCCACTCAGTGTAACCTGTTTGGCAGGAGCAATGAAATATTTGCGCGTGTAATCAGTCTTAGATGAATACTAAACTCATTCTCATGATTTTTTCCTCTGTAAATCTTAGGTGTACAGCCATAAAAGTTGAACACATGGTTCAGTGTATTTAAATATTCTTGGTGAGTTTAACATCAACACTAATAAAATATTCTTATGACAAGTTTTGCAAAACTCACAGTCACTGATACATTTTAATTAATACATATATACATATATATACATATATATATATATATATATATATATATATATATATATATATATATACATATATATACATTATCTAGATCACTGTCATATATACAGCTTAATAATTTTCTTATATATACACACACATTATAATATCACAATCTTATATATACATTATATCTATTTTATATATACACATCTCATGTATGTATGCAGATATATATATATATATGTGTGTGCGTGTGTGTGTGTGTATATATACATATATATATATACATACACACACAGTTATATCTATTTTATATATAACCACATATTGCCACCATATATATACACATATATATATATACATATAATCTCTATCACTGTCATATCTACACAGATACAGGTTAGCCCCACTGAGCCACAAGGACTCATTTACAAGAGAGATCAGAATCAGAATCAGAATCAGAATGCCTTTATTGTCATTATACGCAGTACAATGAAATTAAGAGCCACTCCTTTTTCCAGTGCAAAAACACGCCTTAAGAAAACACACATTAAACACACTAAAAATATAAAAAATGTAACGCAATATAGATATAATAATGAAAGTAAAAAAATCACCTGGATTTTAACAAAGAGTGGTGACAACAGTGGATAACAAACTGTTTTTCAATTGTAAAACAAACAAACAAACAAAAACTTAAATGTGTATGAATCATTAGTGAATGTCTATTGTTGTCGTTGTTATCACTGTCTTATTAGACAAGACAGGCTCTAGAGCAATGTGGATTTCCTAACTGGTCAGAGTCAGAGTCAGAGTCAGAGTTTCTTTATTGTCATTCGCACCTCATGTGGTACATGTGGTGGAGCGAAATTATGTACACAGGGTCCCAGTTACATCCAACAATAAAATGTATAAGAAAAACAGTAATAACATCTAAGATATGAACTAAGAAAAACATCAACTAAATATACACTAAGCACTCATAACATAAAACATTGAACATCACCACAAACATGAACATGAGTCTGTGAGCAGATGTGCACGCATGAACACATCAACATTGAAACAGATCAGCAGCAACATGAAACAGATCAGCAGCAACATGATATGGTTTTTCACAGTGATTATTCTAGTTAGAGATTCATGAGTCTAACAGCCTCAGGGTAGAAGCTGTTCCTCAGTCTAGTGGTTCTACACTTAATGCTCCTTAACCTCCTTCCTGAGGGGAGTGGGGCAAAAAGTGTGTGTGCTGGGTG
>NC_056519.1:28177875-28189734 GCF_014905685.2 Nematolebias whitei
TGCATATGTGGCCTTGGCCCTCTTAATACCAGCAACCAGCTCTTTTCTTGTCCTACTCAGCTCCTCTGAGTTTCCAGACCTGAAGGCAGTGTTCCTGGCTTCCAGCAGGGTACGCACCTCTGCATTCAGCCAAGGTTTTCTGTTTGGGTAGCTTTTAACATTTCTGATAGTGGAGACTGTGTCAGTACATGTACTAATGTAACCCAGTACTGAGGATGTGTATTGGTCAAGATCAAGCGAACCTCCATTTTCAGCAGCTTCTCTGAAAACCTGCCAGTCTGTTCGATCAAAACAATCTCTCAGTATGGGGCCACTGTCCTGGATCCAACATTTAACTTTCTTTTGTACCGGTCTGGAGCGTCTCAGCGGGGGCATGTAAGCAGGAGCCAGGAAGATTGAGATGTGGTCTGACAGTCCTAGGTGGGGGCGGGGTTCGGCTTTGTATGCATCTTTTACGTTCGTGTAAACACGGTCCAGCGTGCGGTCTCCACGTGTCGGAATCGTCACATGCTGATTAAAGCTTGGGAGACAGTCCTTTAGATTCACGTGGTTAAAGTCTCCGGCTACCACGTAAAGAGCCTCGGGGTGTTTGTTCTGCAGCGAGCTGATGATATCATGAAGCTCCTGTAGTGATTCATTAGCATTAGCGTCCGGAGGAATGTAAACAACTGTGATAAAAGTCACTGTGAACTCTCGGGGTAGGTAATGTGGCCGACATTTCACTGTTATTTGCTCCAAAGCCTTCGAGCATGAGCTATTTACAACAGTACAGTTCGTGGACCAACTTTTACTCACGTAAATGCACACTCCGCCCCCCCGTGATTTCCCCGTTAGCTCGCTGCAGCGGTCCGCTCGAAAAAAAAGTCTGTCATCCAGCTGGAAGACTGAGTCCGGCGTTTCACTTGTAATCCACGTTTCTGTGAGGCAAAGCACTGCACACTTCTTCATCTCTTCTGAGGCGCCCGCTCTCAGACGAAGTAAATCCACCTTGTTGTCCAACGAGCGGACATTCGACAGAAAGAGAGACGGCATGGGGAGTTTACCGGCTTTAGCGTTAGCTCGTAGCCTCACCATAACCCCCGCCCGGCATCCTCTCCTCTTAAGCCGGGAGCAGCGCTTCCTCTTCTGCCCGCTGGAACGTCTCTGCTGCAGCTTCCAGGTAGATGACTTTAAGATCTGCATTCTGCCGAGCGTAGCTTTGAGTTTGTTGCTGATTTCTGCTATATTTCGTGGCAAATCCGCTCCTATTCTCATCAGTTCGGTTCGGCTATAGTTCACACGCATAAATCGCGCAGAGTCAGGCACAGAGTCAATATCAAAACTTCTAAAAACTGGGACTAACTGGGCCTTCCTGAAAGCAGAGAAGAAACCCAAACAGGACTCTAGTCAGCCATCAGGTGAAAAGGAGGAACCCAGACCAGTGGTCGTTCTTTATGGTGAGGGAGTTTCAAAGAAACTGAGACGTTTATTTTCTAAACACTATGTCCCAGTGGCTTTTAAACCCCAAAATACATTACGGCAAAGACTGGTTCATCACAAAGATCCAGTCCCCAGGCACAAACAGAGTAATGCTGTGTATGCTGTTCAGTGTCAGGAGGGCTGTGATCAGTCTTACATTGGGGGAACTTAACAGCCACTGGCCAAAAGGATAGCCCAGCACAGAAGATCAACATCATCTGGCCAGGACTCTGCGGTCTACTCTCATCTCCAGGCCAACGGTCACTCGTTCAGGGATGAAGATGTTTACATCCTTGATAGAGAGGAACGATGGTTTGAGAGAGGAGTGAAGGAGGCCATCTTTGTGAAAAGAAACTGTCCATCATTAAACAGAGGTGGAGGCCTCCGTGTTCAACTGTCCCCGTCTTACAATGCTGTTATTCATTCATTCAACCTTTATTTAGGCAGGTTAATCCCATTGAGCCTCGAGGACTTAACTTTTTTTTAGATAAGGTGGACTTAATTTCCTCATATGTGATTTGAGCTTAGAAGATTACCGGTAACTATCAGATTTCTATCAATAGACTCTTTTGTATTGGAAGCTCATCTTCAAACACAATTTTACTCCACACACCACACCAATTTGGAACAATAGATATATATTGATCAACAGAAAATCCATTTTTAATGAGGAGTGGTTTTGTGAAGGTGTGTGGGCTGTTTGTTGCTCACTTTATGCATGCGGATGGAAACATGTTACAACATTCTGAGTTTTGTGATAAATTTCAAATATGTTGTACCCAGGCAAAATATAAATAAATCATCGAAGCCTTTCCTCGTCAGCTTCAATTTATAGTAGACAGGATTTAATACATTCCAAGATGTCCCCTCTTTTACGGACACTTTGTACTGAAAATTTTGATTTTTGTGATGTCAGATGTAATAAGAAGTTTGTGCGAATCTACTTTCCCATTATACTGGTGCACTTCAAAGGCAATATATCCTGAGAAATTTCAATAAAGAACAAATTAAGAAGATTAGAACCAAATATTTATATTTTCCCCTCTCATCCAAAATCAAAGAAATGCAACTCAAAATTATAAACAAATTTATCCAACCAATGACTTTCTGAGACAAATATGTATGTAGACATGGCTGTAGATGAGTTGTATTCTGTGAGAAAGTAACTGAGGATTTAGATCATCTGTTTTTCACGTGACATTTGTAGTGAATGTGGGGGTCAGCTTAGCTGTTTCTTCACTACTAATGAATTATTCTTAAAGCTAGTTCAAGCACAAAGAAAATTAATTGTTTAAATACAACGGATTCTTTCTTTTTCGAGTTAAATTAATGCCATGTGACGAGATAACTGTGAGGATTGTTTAATCAGTGACGTGAGACGCCAATTTTCTTTGACCCATCAGAATAAATGCGGTCATTTATTTAAAAGAATCAAAATTTAACATCAAAACGTGTACATATTGATTTGCTGATCTGGTTCTGATTAATAAAAACTTGGCACGCTTTACTAACAAGACAACAGAACATTACTGAAGGCATCTAGATTACTGGCAAAATAAAAAGTTTAAAGGAAGGAATGGAGAAGTTTAAAAGTAGATGGATGGAGGAAGATGTATGTTGTTGACCAGAATTAGCACGCTTCTTCCAACACCAGCTCAAACCCCCAGTACACTCGGTGTGTGACGACTCGTTACCTTTGCAGAAGATGAATCAGCTCTGGTACAGGGTCCATTTCAACGCTACCTTTCCAGCGTCTCCGGTTAAAGCGGCTGGTCATTGTCAGAAGTCGTGACGATTTACTCCATACAACAGAATAAGCTTCCTTGGAAGTTGTAGGGAGTTACGCCCGGGTGAGTTCACAGCGAGGCGCTGTAACTCCGACTGACCCTCATCTCACGGTCAAATCCATCAGCTATTGATTAAATCTGAAAGTTCCTTAGGAACTCTCAGGAAGACTTCAGTCAAAGACTGAAGAAGACTGAAGACTCGAGAACACTCCATGAAAGACTCTAGGAAGACTCCGGTCAAAGACTGACTAGTTCCAGGAAGTGTTGACTTTTAAAGAGTCCTCACTTCCGGTCACTTGGTACTTCCTGATTGGTTGAAACAACCAACAGGGGGTGTTTCAGTGATGTCAGAGGGTTATTAAAAGTCAAGAGAGGCTGCAGGAATGTTTAGGAACGATTAGTACAGACAGGAAAATGTTATGGTGAAGTGAGACAAACGCAGATGCCAGTTGAAGTTATTTACCGTCTGTTAGGTTTAAAAACAAGACACTTCGTTCTAATAACTCGTTCGCTGACTGTCTGACTTTTGACCGACATCACTACTTCTCATTCAGACAGAAGATCAAAATGCATAATTTCTTTGTAAATAGACATTTAAAATGATTTCTAAGTCTAATGAGGTTTAAAAATCATTAATACTGTTTCACAGTTGATTTAAAATGAGTGGTTCACTTCAACATTTAGAAATGGTATGAACTAAGCACACTTTGATTATCAAGATATTCTAAAATAGTAATGATAATGAAAAAAAAGAGTGTTCTTTCAATTGATTAATTCAGGATACAATTAAACAGTCTCTTGATGAGCTAATTTGTATTTCTGGATTCAAATCAATGAAATAACAGTTCCTGTCCCATGAAGGTCTTCAGAGACAGGTTGAGGCCAGAGGCCTAGTTCACTACACATTCTTTGATACATTACATTACTATTACATTATTATAAATATATTATATTATTATATAATATATTTATATTATTATATAATATATTTATATATACATTTTTATATACATTCTTTTTGGCAAGATCTTCATCAGTTTATCTGGGTTCATAGGGTATATTTAACAGATCTGACCATTTTTAAATTTGGTGTTTTTAATTAATGATCATAACATTGACTATGGTATAAACAATGTTCTGCTATTAGCCGAACATTATATACAGTCTGCATATATCACAGTCACAGTCTGTGATGAATTAGTGTGGTCTGCAATACTTCTATTACGTGACTGCATTTAAACTGAGTGGATAAAAAAAAGTACGCGAGGGCCTTGCAAAATTCAATAAAAAGCAGTCTTTTACAGCATAAATTAGAGTGTTTTATAACGGTCACGTGTATAAAGCTGCGTTCAATGCACAAAATAAACAGCGTAAATTTCTGCGTTTAGAAGGCAGCCGTGAAAAAATGGTGTTTTGGGTGGATTTACGTTGTATTTTATGGCATAATCCAATTTTTTTTTGCATGAGGAAGGTTGTAAATGTGTGTCTTGCCTAATCATCACCCCTGAACGTAAAAGATGCGTAAGACTGGGTGATGTGAGGCAGCAATGACGTCACTCTCCTGTGCCACTTGGAATTGCCAATTCAGATTGATTTTTGGAACAATTTTTGCAGGGGTGGGGCATGAAAACGAAAAAGCAGTTGTGTTACACAATGAGCAGTCTTGAAGAAAATGAAAATGATTTATTTTTTATTTTATTTATGAGTCAAAAAATGCAGCTTGACTTTGAAATGAAAAAGCATTTCTGCTATTTCATTTTAATTTTCAAATTTGACATTTCAAAATGAATTTTGGTCACTTTTTACTGGGACATATTTTGAAAACTAAATGTTAAACGTTATTTGATTTATCATTTTAATCAATTTACACAATGAGCAGTCTTGAAGAAGAAAATGAAAATGCAGTTTGGATTATTCATTTTTAATTTTATTTATGAGTCAAAAAATGCAGCTTGACTTTGAAATGAAAAAGCAATTCTATTAATCCATTTTAATTTGATTTATGAGCCATAATGGCTTCCATATATTTTGTACCCTTATTGCATGCTTTGGTATTTCTTGTTTGCTTGTTTTTTGTTTTTTAGCAAGTCAAATCGGTTCTTCTCATCCTGAGCATGTCATTGTACTGTTAACATTGTGTTAACCTTGCATATGACAAACAAACACAACTTGAACTTAATAATACAAAAACATAAAGCAAGCCTAACAGCAGCACGAACATGAGTTTGAGTGAGCAGGTGTGCACGGATTAATATCTCATGTAATTTAAACAGCAGCATGAGATCAGATCAGCAGCATGGATAATCAGCAGCACATAACAGTCAAAGTGCCGATTACATGTATAAAAGAAATCAAACCGCAGCTTTTTGTATCAGGTTTTATCAACGTCGACCCCCATGTGAGCAGACCAATTCAATGAAGACAGAGTCAGGATTACAAAAGGTAAGTGAACTTTATTTACAGGTGAATCTTGTCGTCGCAGCTGTAAGGGAGAAGAGGAATAGGTGAGTATGGGTTCTGGTGTCTCTTTGAATGTTTTAATTCTTGAAGATAGCAATTTGACTCCTTACTGTTTGTGTTGTAGGTGGAGGCCGAGAAGGAGAGGAGAAGGTCCTGGGTTTTGTAGGAGATCCAGTCCTGAGGTATTTGGCAGTGGAGAGAGGAGCAGGTTGACCCAGTTGAGAATTTTTTAATGGTGGTTGGTGAAGGGACACCGTTGATCCACAGATGGAGTCCAGTGGAGCGATGAGATCCTAGGAAGGATCTGAAGAGGCAGGCCTTGGAAGGTCCTGGAGGAGTCAGTTGGTGAGAACCAGCTGTAACAAAGGTTAGTTGGCTGTACACTGTTGGATAAAATGTAAATGTTATCATTTAAAACTGTTTTTAGACCCCTCATCATTTAATTAAACTCCAGTTGTGTGAACTAAAGAACAGCCAGAGTCTTGTTCTAAGGTTCATGTGCATGTGCAGTGAGACCAAGACCTTGGGTTTTTAAACAACCATGATGTTGTTCAGATCTGACCTCGCTACTCCGGCTATCCCGTTTTGTAATCAAGCTGTCTGTTTAGTAATCTTTTCAGGCTCCGCTGCGTCGGAGAAAATCTGTATCTGTTGATTTTGCCTGTTGCTCACTCCTCCTGTCTCACAATAAAACACGAGCTCTCCCGTCGAACGGCAGACTTCACCTTGACGTTTGGTCAGGTCACGAACTCCCCCCTCTGCAGAGGGCTCATCAAAATTCTTACACTCTGTCTTGTGTGTGAATTCTTTAAAGGTGTTACGAGGGAAAAAAATCCCTTACATTCTTGGCGAGCCAGCCAGGAGCTCCCTGCAATCTGTTCATCGGTGGGACTCGACAGGATGCGCTGAAAGGTCAGCAATAGGCCGCCCAAAAGCCCCGGACGCTGATTGTGTCACAGGCCAGCGAAATAGGTTCTCCTCGAGACATCGGGGACAGACCGGCGGAGCTCCGACCCATCTCTCACACAAGGCGAGTATGAGACTTTTCCTTTTTTTTATATAAGCAAAGTTGAACAGTGAGGTTGTTTGCTCAAAACAATGCTGAGACCCTGTTAAAGTGAAGCTGTTTTGACCATGCAATCAAGACCTGATTAAATAGTGAAAAAGAAAAAACAGTTTAAGCCAAGACCCAGTAAAGTACAGAAGTGAGACATCTGGTGAGGTGTTAAATGAACAGCAAGTGAGATTCTAGGGTGGTTAAGAAACTTACAAATAAGTAACGTGAAAAAAGTGAGATTTTTCACAGGTTACAAGCACAAGTGAGACCTTTCCTGAATCAAGATCTTAATTGACAAAAACAGGTGAGACTATGGTCAAGACCCTTTCTAAAAAAATTTTGAAAAAGAAAAAACAGTTTAAGCCAAGACCCAGTAAAGTACAGAAGTGAGATTGTTTGTTTAAACCGACCAACAACTTGTTTTGAAGTGAGATCGGTTTGCGCATACAATTAAGACCTACAGAAGTGAGGTGTGGCAAATCAAGACCTGATTTAAATAGTGAGACGGGCACCAAGACCTTATTTGGACATTTGGTGAGGCGTTAAATGAACACTAGTGCCATTTTTAATATAAAATGAGTCAAGACCTCCTCTGCAAGTGAGATTTCTAAGGGTTAAGAAACTTATAAACAAGCAACGTGAAAAAAATGAGATTTTTCATGAGTAATGTGAGAAAAGTGAGATTTCTCACCGATTACAAGCAGAAGTGAGACCTTTCCTGAATCAAGATCTTAATTGACAAAAACAGGTGAGACTATGGTCAAGACCCTTTCTAAAAAATTTTGAGTGAGACTCATAAGCCAGCATTTATTCTGAAAAATTGTGAGACACGTGCAAAACTCCTGTCTGTCTATGTGTGACAGTCTGTCTGTGTGTATGTTTAAAGTGACAGGCTGATCCTGTGGAGGATCCTTGGCTGTACTAACAGACGGGACCCGAAGCAGATTTGCTTACAACATTTTTTTTAACTGAGTTTGGGTTAAGTGAATCTTTTTCATCTGGGGAACAAAGACTACAGCTTTGTTTGTCAGAAAAAAGATAACACCCACTAACTGCATAAGAAAAAATGCTAAAATACCTTGTCTACTTCGTCTGTAAAGCTTATTGAGTAATATAAGTTTACAGATAACTGTTCACTATTTGTTTTTTTTTTATTCTATAATGTCCTTCAAGTGTACGGCTGACTTTTTCTGTTATCTGTGGTGTTGCCAGATCTCAGTCTGGGAGACCAAACGCACGCACGCATGAACTCCCTCCCGTGTGATAACCATACACACGCACAAACACACACGCTCGCGAACGTCATGTTGCACTAAAGTTTTAAGAAGTATGACACTCTAAAAAACAAGTTATCTGAAATTAGATTAAAAAAAAAATACTGCATGATGTTGAAAAATAGAAATTGACATTGATTTTATAAGCCATCTACATCGGGTAAGATAGCTACTGTTTATAATCTTGTACCAAAACCCAACTTAAAAAATATCTGAAATTCCCTTTAACTGACTGAAATAATTTATAAAAAATTCTGGAATGTCCCTTTAAACTGTTTAAATTCACTTCATGTCAAGAGAATACCTCTGACCTTTGAAACCAAACCACACTTAGTAACAATTAACTACTAACGGCTTATTAAATCTACAAATTAGGTGCAAATTTAACATAATATAATTAAATCTGAGATAGCCACATTAGGAGTTGACGGCTCATTTTAAGCAGACCTAACAATGTACATTTTAGCAGATTTTTCACTGTTAAGGCATTAAATATGGATAATACACTAATAGATTGTGTTCTCGTTTCATTTACTGTAGGACAATTCAGACCGTTTAAGCTCTCATGACCTTTGAGTTTGACATGTGTGGTGTAGGAAGTTCTGCCTTAGATTCTGAGTTTAGTGTTAATGATGTTTTTTGGCTTTCACTATGAGGTGCTGTTTGAGACCCTTGTGTTGGTCAGAGTGCAGTTATGGCACCGCTGGAGGTAGAGGCAGATAGATTTTCAAGAGATGGAAATGGCTATCGGAGAGCTCAATATGAGCTTTATTTGTCTATGTGTAACTTGAGATGGAGAACTTTACAATTGGATTTGTTATTTGGGTAATTGACTTTGCTATTTAAGACTGTTTCTGTTAAGTGCCCTGAGACAACTTTTTGTTTGGTTTAGAGCTATAAATAAACAAATTAAGAATAATATCAGGATTTAATTGGATTACTTTATTTTTAAGCTAATCTTAAATTAAGAAAAAGTTGAACTGAGTGAGTTCTTGAACCAGGAGGGATGCTCTGATGACACATAATGCACAATTGTTCATATAGGTTGCTGAAAACCCACATGCAAGTTGCAGTTTGACATCTTGGACTGGTTCTGAAATGCCCAGTAGTGTATCACATGTGTAGGGTCGATGAAAAACTAGGCTGACAAGAACTTGTGACTTTATGAGACCACATCCTGTTCTGCTACCAAACAACAACAAAAAAAATCTAAGTCTGGAGCACATGGACTTGAACTGAAACAAAATGCTGATGTCTGTGGACCTGCAATTATGTCCAGGAGGGGGGAGCTGGACTAACATCATGATGAACTCTTGAACTCTGAACTTGCAGTATCTCCAAAGTCACACTCGAGAGAACCTGAAGCGGGCTGTCACTATACGTCTGGATTTGAGTGTCGACTTTGCATGTGGTGTACGGTGGTGCGTTCACTCCGGATCCATGATAGATGCTACATGTTGCTCTGACATAAGTGCACCCACATAGACACACTTTTCAAACATTACAGCAAAATTTTGATTTTGAAAAGTAGTATTTTGGTCACTTGGGACACCTGCCTAGTTCAATGGCTTTTAGACAAAAAGAAGAGATTTATAATTTTACAATCTTATATCAAAAATGAATAAGGTTACCCCTGAACAAATTATTGGCTTTTCCATTGGGTTCACTTTGTCTTTACAGATTAGACTAAGGATTCAGGGACAAGAATGAAAAAGTGTTGTTTGTATTCTTTTTGGGTAACAAATGTTGGTCTTCAATATGAGCTGGAAAATCTGAACTGTGGTTGATCTCACATTTCCTATAGAGCGCTAATTTGGAAAATAAATACATAAATAAATTATCATGTACAGGGGATGATTTGGTTCACACATAAACAGTATTTTGGGCAAATGCAAAACATGAATCTTATTAACCACATTTTTATGATGAGCACGTATTTGTTCTGCCTTGTAGTGAACCTGATCTCATGTCAAATCTGACCAGATGGACAGAGACTGTTATTTCATTGATCTGCATCCAGAAATACAGTTTGAGCCATCTGGAGACTTTCTTTCTTGAAGTAATCAAGTAGAAAAGACAATTCTCTATGATCATTACTATTTTACAAATGTTTGATAATCAAATTGTGTTAGTTCATTCAATGTTTACAGGTTGAAGAGAACTACTCATTTTATTTACATAAACAGTAAGTAATGATTTTTATTCCTCATTCAAAGAAGAAATCAGGTTAATATGCATTTCTTGATTTTTCTGTCTTCAATGAGCAAATTTGTAAGTATGTTAAAAGTCGAGCTTCGGTCAACTAAAATGTTTACTGAGAAGAAATGTCATGTTTAATCTTTACAGCAGATAATCAGAGTAGAGGCTCCACGAAGTCTGGTTTTCTCCAATAATCTTTCTGTCTGTTTTTAAACAATCTCATTCTCTGCCCTTGACTTTGATAACACCTTACATCACAAACCACACCTCTGATCTGGTCTATCCACCAATCAGAAAGCTCTAAAATGACCCGGAAGTCAACTCATTTAAATGTGGCAACTTCCCGGTTCTCGCTAGAGAGTAACAGAGCTAAGAGTTAAAGAGTGAAAGAGAAAAAGAGTTGCAGTTCTCCTGGAGAAGAGAGATGAAAAACTCTCTGATGCAGTTCTTGGAGAAGAGTTCCAGAGTTTAACTCTCTGAAGAGAGTTCTGAAGGAGTTCAGAATTCTGACATTCCAGGATGCAGAGAGGATTTTGGGAGTATAACTTCTGTTTGGATAACCTCGCACGACTCTCTAAGGGTTTGGCTGTCCTCATGGAGACGCTGAAAGAGTCAGAAAGGAACCCTACGCCGACGCTGATTTTATCATCAACCAGGTAGAAGGTTCTATTTTTGACCAAGTGTACCGTGGCCAAGCTGATTCCCCAAAGAGCGTGCACGTTTCTGGTCAAACAGATTAATTCCCTCACACATCTCTCTGTAAGATAAATCTCCATTTTCCATCTTAAACTCTCCTTTCTCCTAAAATCATTACAGATATTTTAGAAATATCTGAAGCAAAGTTCTCAATCACCGCCGTGTGATTGAGGTCTATTGTCCCACTTTCTGTGAACTTGCCATTGTTATTGTTTTCATATTTTGCCAAATTAATGTAAATGTTTGATGTTAAACTTTGATTCTGCAAATAAATGACCGCATTCATTTGATGGGTCAAAGATAATAACGTCTCTCGTTCGCATTTCTGTTAAACTCAACGCACGACATTTACACAGTCAGAAAGATGAAGAACTCGTGAAAAATGTATGAATATATACAGCATATGTCATACTACATTTTGGTGGCCCGTTACGTGCTCATAAATGACTGTGTATTTCGTGTAAAGATTGTTTTACATGTTGGCATGAGGAAAAGTAACAGTTTATCAGCTGTGCTGAAACGCAGCTCAAGCTGCGCCGCTTTGAAGTCAAAACGCTGCATGTTTAAGCGTGTTGGGCTAGTGATGTTTTGAAAGCTGAAATAGTGTCATATGTCTTGTGAAAGCTGAAAATTGTACGCCTGTTATGGTAACTAAAAGCTGGGTTTTGGGTAAAAACGCTTCATTCTGTTTAAAGACGGTCCAAACGGACAGAGGTTCTGTTGGTCCGGCTTGGTTCTGAAAAAGGTTCGGACGAGTTGTTTAAATAGCTAGAAAGACATTTTTGAGACCGGAGTAGCAGACTCCGTACAGCTCAGAGTTGATTCGTTACATTTTTTAACAGAAAAAGTGCATTTTGACAGTTTAAAAGACGAAAAGTTGACGAACTCATTTCATGCTAATCTATCATGCTAGTTGCTGAAACGTTTT
>NC_056519.1:28189834-28205715 GCF_014905685.2 Nematolebias whitei
TTTTGGGCCACGGGCTGTGAGCAAATGCGTCCCCCCCCCAGCGATGGATCGTCTCGCGGGCTCAGGGAAAACCATAGTTGACACTGAGCGTTCTTCTCGCGTCGCAAACAGGTCCACAGCTGCTTTGCCAACTTCTGCTGCGTCTGAAAACATCAGATCTGGATGGAGGGTCCGGTCCACGTGACATGGGCCGCCCCTGGACGTCACATCTGCCCCTCTGTTCAGAACACCGGATATGTAAAACCGCTCTAATAGAGAGCAGGTTTTGATGAGCCCAACACAGTAGCTTTCGCGCAATGTGTAACATCTGGGCTGAACGCACACCCTTGATGGTTATGTACGCAGCAGTCATCATGTTGTCTGTGTGAATCAACACGTGTTGATTCTGTAGCACGGGAGCAAAGTGTTGAATCATATTCAGTGCTGTGCAACACTCCAAAAACATTGATGTGGGCTGATGTGTAGTGGGGCCACAGCGCCCCTACTGCTTGAGATAGGCATGTCCCCCCCCCCCAGCCTGACAGCAACGTGTCCGTGAAGACTGACCCGTGACGTGGGTCTGCTGAGGGGGACTCCCTCTGACAGAAAACAAGGTGTTTCCCCAGAGTCGGAGGTCTGCTTCCACAGAGGAAGGGACAATGATCATCCGTCGTTTTGTTTTACTGGATCCACATGCAGATGTGCAAAACCACCTCTGGAGGCGTCTCATGTGAAACAAACCAGCGGAACCACTGTGTGAGTGACATCATTTCCAACAGCTTCATGACGGAGACAGCTGTTATCACTTGCCAGGTCTTACGTGGCTGAGTTGACTTTAAAAAAGTGTCTAATCTAGTTTATGATAAACGAGCTTTCATGGTGGTTGAATTTAATTCCACTCCCAGAAAACAAATGTCTGGGCCGGGAAAATCGAGCTTCCTTCCAATTTATGGCGAAGCCCAGATTTAACAGGTGTGATGTCAACACCTGATCCTGCATCAGCGCCTCCTGTCTGAAGTGACAGGAGCAGCAGATCATCCAGGTAAAACAAAAACTCTCGTCTCTGTGTTAGGATGATCGGTATGCGTTCTCTGGATGTTATACAACAGATCCAAAAAACGGTCTCACCCCTCCGATCCGTGAGTAAAAACCTTATGTTTTCTCTCCGTTGGGGGACTCTGTAGATTACTTTTATCAGAAACACTTGGATTTCTGCATTTAGGGATGAGATTTAGTCTGATGATGATGGGACCGTTTTATAACTCCTCTGAATGGAGGGGTTCGGGTTGCAAACTGTAACTTGTACCATTTGCATAAAACCTTGTCCATCCATCTGAAAAACGGCGAGCATGTTTTAGCCACTCTACGTAACGTTCGTAGGGTGAACGTGCGTTAAGTGATGTGTCATGTTTTGTACGGCTGTCAGCAGTCCGCCCCTCAACCGCCGTCATGCGTCGCGGGAATGTTTTCTGTGTGATCCCGGGCGAGACTTGAGCTGAGGCGAGGCGTGTGACAGCTAATGACGCGGTGGGGCTGCGCGTTTGACGTCGCTGTGCGAACGTTGAAAAGGCGGAGGGCGTGACTTCATTTACGCCGTGCTGTTGGAGTGAAGGCTGCTAGCCCCGCGGGAGCACACGTTGTTCTCTGGAGGGACGCGCGCCGCTCTCGCTGGAGGGGCGCGCGCTGGAGGGAGGCGGGACTCATTACCGGGTTCTTTCAGCTGCTTCACGTTTAAGCTGCGGTGAGCTGCCGAAAGCTGAGACGCGGTGGGTGACGGCTGCCCGCGTTTGATTCGTTGAGACGGGTGTCGTTTCTTGTGAGAGAGAAGGACCTCCACCCGAACCAGCCTGCGGACCACATTTATACCGATGTGAGATGGTTAGCGCCGGCAGCTGTGTGTGTGCGCCAGCATCAACGCAGCGCCGTTTGGATGGAGGCTGTTCATTTTAGTGATCGACTCGTCATGTCTAGAGCGGCGGTGAGTTAAAAACCTTATTTAAGGACACCGGCTCATGTGGAGGCTGTTCCATCCCACGAGTGCGAGTTGACACCGCTTGAGTGAGGATCGTGCAGTTCTAGTTGGTAACGAGTTATTTTCGCTTACCGTTGTGCCGTGATCGACTCGTCATGTCTAGAGCGACGGTGAGTTTAAAAACCTTTAATTAAGGACACCAGCTCATGTGTGGAGGCTGTTCTGTGATCGACTCGTCATGTCTTAGAGCGACGGTGAGTTTAAAGACCTTATTTAAGGACACCGGCTCGTGTGTGGGGCTGTTTCATCCCACGAGTGCGAGTTGACATCGCTTGAGTGAAAATCGTGCAGCCCGGGATTATAACGAGTTATTTTCACTTACCATCGTGCCCTGTAAGCGACTAGTAATGTCTTGGAGCGGCGGTGAGTTTAAAAAACCTTATTAAGGACACCGGCTCTTAATGTGTGCGGCCGCTGTGAGCTCATCCGGGCTTACAGACTGGCTAAAAAACAGACACTTTGATCATTAATGATGATTTATTTCAACTTTCGTGTCACTTTTACACACACCCTCCGGAGACCGTCATTTTGAGAAACTTCTCTCTCATGAGCTCTGCGATTGTTTGCCCAGAGCGCTGTCTTGCAGGCGAACTCTGGGGAAAACGCTGAGCTGCAGGTTGCCGGAGTGAAGAGGGCTGGATTCTGACGGGCGGGGCTGGTGGTGGAACTCAGCGAGAGCCGCGGCCGTGGAAAAGTCGAAGCTTGCTCGCGACGGTCCCTCCAGCGGGACGGGGTGGGCCGCGCGGCTTGATGAGGTGGCGCACAGCCTCTGGCACCTCCTCCGACTGTTTCAATTCGCCAGCATGGTTTGAAGCTGCTCTGAACAACGCGTCCGCGATGGCTTCATCAGGTCTTGTGCAGTTTCTCCGGCAGCGAGGGGAGTAACGAAGCCAGGTGGGTCGTTGGATCATCGTCATCCGCGCTGCAGTCCTCGACAGGCAAACCGTGGGAGAGGCACATATGTTGAGCTGGCGTCAGCTGCCTTACAGAGGGAGTTCTTTGTCTCCAAGGCAGGTCTGCGGCCTTCAGTCCCTTGGACATGCTATATGCTAGCAGCGCACGTTGTTTGCTAACTGCGGCTGCCTGAAAATACATCGGTGGGCTCGATTGGAGAGCGTGGTCGCCGTCTGGTTCGTGTTCCTCCGGAGGGACGGGACGCTGCTCCGACCTGGGCAGCTTCGCACCGGAAGCTTCCGTGAGACTTGGCTCCAGGGGGGGTTACCGAGGAATAGCCCCGCTCGGTGAATCCCTCAACTCTGGTGATGGGAGCGGACTGGGGACCGACTCCTCCAATCTACCAGGAAAGAACCGTCTGCGGCCTCGCCCGTCGAACGTCCTGTTGGAACGCGAGGCCGTATGGATCAAGACGGTGAGCCACAGTGGAGCCCGGTGAAAAACAACCTTCCCGCCGATCATCCGAACTGGCGGGAAAAGGCGAGGGACGTAGAAAAAAGGGGTCCCTTCATGTCAGCCTCCTCCTGGGTTCCGCCGGGCAACCGAGAGGGCGCTGTCGGCCGGGAGCGGTGTGATCGCCGATGCGAAACGAGGTGGGATGGGGTGAGCATTCACTCAGCCCCCCTCCACCTACACTACGCTCCCCAGGAGGGAATGAGCAGCGGGGGCTGCAGCTGAGCACGCCTTGCCCCTGAGGAACCATCCGGTTCGCCCCGAGGGTCGGCGATAAGAGGAAAAAACACAAGATGGCGTTGTCCAGCGTGTATTGACCTGTCACTGGGAAATGTTCCCCAACGCTTACCTTGGAATAAGACTGCTGTCATCTTCTCCTCAGGGAGGAGAACTCACCGGACGACCGGAGGTCGACTGCCGGGCCAAGCATCCTTCACAAAGGTTGGTCATTTACACAATTTATCCTCTTTGTTCTTCTGACAGTGCTATATTAGCTCGCTGAAGAAAAATGGGAGCCGATTTCCCGCTCTTAACGTAATTTATACGGACCGGGTGGGGCCCACACAGCAGGTGGGCGTGGACTAATTTTTTTCAGTGCTTATGCTCTGCATAACGGGATAAACCCATCAGCGACAGCCTTAAAGGGCGAAGCCTATATGAAATAGAAGCGTAAGACTGGGCGATGTGAGGCAGCAATGACGTCACTCTCCTGCGCCGCTTGGAATTGCCAATTCAGATTGATTTTTGGAACACTTTTTGCAGGGGTGTGGCATGAAAACGAAAAAGCAGTTGTTTTACACAATGAGAAGTCTTGAAGAAGAAAATGAAAATTATTTATTTTTAATTTTATTTATGAGTCAAAAAATGCAGCTTGACTTTGAAACGAAAAAGCATTTCTGCTATTTCATTTTAATTTTCAAATTTGACATTTCAAAATGAATTTTGGTCACTTTTTACTGGGACATATTTTGAAAATTAAATGTTAAACGTTATTTTATTTATCATTTTAATTAATTTACACAATGAGCAGTCTTGAAGAAGAAAATGAAAATGCAGTTTGGATAATTCATTTTTAATTTTATTTGAATCAAAAAATGCAGCTTCACTTTGAAATGAAGAAGCAATTCTATTAATACATTTTAATTTGATTTATGAACCATAATGGCTTCCATACAAAATAAACTACCAAAAATTGAAAAAGTAATTATAATATTTACAAAGTTTCTGAAGAGAAAAATAGTAAACAACAACATTGTAGGATTTTTACGGTGAAGCAGAATGAATTTGTGTGAATAAGTATTTCAAGGTAGTAATGTAATATACAAAGTAAGCTAAAATGCACATGCTATATATTGCACATAACTACCAAACTACACAGGGTGTGTGACAGGTTATTGCACAACAGGTTATTGCACAACATGTTATTGCACAGGTGCTTTGTGCTTACTGTAGCTTATTCCTATTTGTTTTCCAAGTGATTTTTTTTATTACATGCTGCTGTAATCATTTGTGCATTTTATAAATTTTCTTTATTTTCTCATTTTATATTGATCCCATCAAACAAATAAATATTCTTTTAGCTGGTCTTTTTAGGTCCATGTCTAAAAATAAACACATTTGACATGTGATTCTGTTTTTTGGCTTTTTACTTTATTTTTGCCAGTGCCTTACTGCACGCTTTTAGATATGATATATGTAGACTTTTACAAATTTAAAAATACTGTGAGAATGTCACATTTATAGAAATGGCCCTTTTTGTTCATAATGAAATATTTGTCTACATTCAGCAAATGTTAAACTGTAGAATTATATAAAGTTGAATCGGATCAAACCGAATCTCTCTTACACTGTATCGAATCGAATCAAATCGTTCTGTTTTTAAAATAATAGTTTTTTAATTGAATTGTAACCTTTGTATCTAGATGCGAATTGAATCGTCTATCACACAGAGATGTACAACCCTAGTCTAGGGCGGCTGTGGCTGAGTGGTTAGAGCAGTCGTCCTCCAATGCAAGAGTCGGGGGTTCAAACCCCACAGCAGTCACATGCCAAAGTGTCCCTGGGCAAGACACTGAACCCCTCATTGCCTCCGATGTGTGTCCCATCGGTGTATGAATGTGATAAATCACTATTATAATAATTCTAAAGATTGGTCTCTTTAGAATTATTTGTTCAATTAGCTTTGTAGAGTGGCCGCAAGGTTGTCAGTGCCTGACGTGGCGGTAACGCTCAAACCTGATGGTGCACACCGGTGGTGAGGGATGCTGTCAGGCTGCAGAAGGAGTCCTATCGGGCCTTTTTGGCCTGTGGGACCCCGGAAGGAGCCGTAAATTAAGTTTTATCAATTATATTAAATCAAGGCAGGAAAAGGTTACGGTTTATAGCGCTGGCCTCTCCGATACAGTTTGACGTGAGCAAGAACTGGAAGGGGGCAGATGTCCCATGTCATTACTTATTTATAAGGCCCTAGACTTCTCCTTTGCAGAAGGGGAGCTCAACTTGTGTCATGTATGAGGGGGCATGACTAAGTGTGATCTCAACGAATCTTATGTGATTTGACATGTAAGGAAATATGAAACGGTGCTTCAAAAGCCTTTTAACGTGATGTAGCAAGCAAAAATAAACTCTATTCCTTGACCGATATTGAATCCCTGGGAGACCCTTTTAGAGTTGCTGGCACAGTTTAACCCAGTCAGAACCGGGTCATAATTTCATTAGAACCCCGTCTCTGAGCAGATTAAAAACCCTAGGACCAGTCTAAATAAATATCTAACAAATCTCTGGTGCTGAGGTCACCAAGGTGGTTAAAAAGTTCCTTGGTGGCAGGGCCCCAGGGGTGTATGTGATTTGCCCATAGTTCCTTATGGCTCTAGATGTTGTGGCGTTGTATTGGCTTACACGACTCTGTAATATTGCGTGAACATCGGGGGCAGTTCCTCTGGATTGACAGACTGGGGTGGTTGTCCCCCAATTAAAAATGGGGGACCATAGAGTGTGTTCCAACTACAGGGGGATCACTCTCTTAAGCCTCCCAGGTAAGGTCTACTCGGGGGTTCTGGAGAGGAAGGACCGTCGGATTGTGGAACCTCGGATTCAGGAGGAGCAGTGTAGTTTTCATCCTGGTTGTGGAACACTAGACCAGCTCTACACCCTCAGTAGGGTCCTAGAAGGTGCGTGGGAGTTTGCCCAACCAATCTACATGTGCTTTGTGGATTTGGAGTGTAAGAGTAGTTCTTGCTGCAGCCCCAAGATGGCCGCCGATCACCACCAGCTGTTGGCCATCTGCCTGATGAGTTCCAGCTCTACCTAAGGCTGCAGCCAAGTTCTACTCTCCGCTGGAGCATTGATTCCGTTTTGGTATTTATGCTTCTAGCCAGTGCTTATTCTGAATAATTGACATATTCACCTTGTTTCTTCTGCCTACAGTTGACCTGTCGTTTGGTTCCGGTCCTGGTCCGTCTTTTCCTTGGTGCCTTGCCCTCCAGCCACTTGCCTGTCTTGCCCTGCTTGTCTGCAGAAACCATCCCTGGAAACCCTTGGATCACAGCTGAGCCTCACTGCCTCCTCCAACCTGTAAGAGGAAACAAACAAACAAATCATTATCACAACAACCCTCCGTACAAGACCCACCATTCCTCTCCAGGGGTTCCAGGCTAACAACTGTATATATGTATATAAGTATCACTGTAAATAAATTAATTTTCTTTTTATCTGAGTCTTGCGTCGTTTCCGGGTCTCGTACTATCTGGGTATCCTGAGCTTATGACAGAAATGCTCCAGCCAAACCAGACCCAGAACGAGACCAGGAGCGATCAAGCTTCCTCCCCTTCTCAAACAGAACGAATAAACCAACTGGAGGAGATGCTGAAACAAGTCTTGACCCAGCAACAAAAGACCCAGTCCAACCTTCAGGAGCTAGGAGGTATGGTCTTCTCTATTAATCAAAGACTTTCACCTTCTTCCACTACAGCTTCAGCTGTTCCACCGGAGCCGAGCCCTGTCTGTACTTGCCCCGTTAGCAACCACACAAACCAACAAGTACTCGTAAAACCGTCTGAGCTGTTCTCCGGGGACCCTGATCTCTGTGAGGGCTTTCTCCTTCAATGCAAACTCGCCTTCAAAGGAGCTCCTCAACTCTACGCCACAGACACCGCGAAAATTACGTATTTCATCAGTCAGCTTAAAGGTAACGCTCTCCGGTGGGCAACTTCTTTTCTAGATCATCACAACCTGGATACAGTTTCTTTTGATGTTCTGCTCACCGAGTTCCGTAGGATTTTCGACCGACCATTGCAGGAACCCAATGCGGAGAAACGACTTCTGGGTTTACGTCAGGGCCGGCAACCTGTATCTGAACACGCCCTCGAGTTCCGCATTCTCGCCGCTCAGACCGGGTGGAACGAAAGAGCCCTACAAGGTACATTTTTAAACTCCTTGTCTGATTACATTAAGGACCAGATTGCCGCACGAGACGAGCCACCAAGTTTTGACGCATTAATAAACTTAGCCATATCCCTTGACGAACGCCTACGGGAGCGCAGAAAGGAGCGGGACTACAACTCCCAGAGAGCCGCAACTTCCGGCTCCTCTCCGTCATCAGGTGGGTCCCGCAACTACAAACTCAATTTTGAAAACTACAAATCCCAGAGTTTCCCAGTCTCCACTCCGACAACTGTGCCTGCGTTACCAGAACCTGAACCCATGCAGGTGGAACGCACCCGATTGACTCCTGATGAAAAACAAAAACGTAGAGAGGCCAACTTGTGTATTTACTGTGGGAGGGATGGACATTATATTGCTGCCTGCCCGTTTTGGGGAAACGAAGGCGCCCGCCAATAAAAGGAGAAATATTGGTGGGCACTTCCTCTTTCTCTCCTCTACAGAGACTATCATTACCCACTGTTATTCAAGTTAATCAGAATCGTTTTTCAGTCCTTGCTTTAATTGACTCGGGCGCAGAGCAAAATTTATTAAGCCTAAATCTAGCTCAAAAATTTTCTTTACCCATTCAAGAGATTCAACCAGTTTACATAGCTGGAGTCACCGGTGAGACCCTGGCCCAGATCCGCTTTAAGACTGAGGCTCTACATTTAATAACGTCTGGAAACCATCATGAAAACATTAATTTCTTTGTATTTGATTCACCCAACACAGTTAATTTTAGGATACCCCTGGTTAAAAGATCATAATCCACATATTAATTGGGAATTGGGGAGGGTGGAGAGATGGAGCAACAAGTGTCTAAAACACTGTCTTCGCTCAGGTATCTCCAACTCCTCTAGTTTTGACATGACCAAAGAGGAGATTGATTTATCTGCCATTCCCTCTGACTACCATGATTTAGCGCAAGTATTCAGCAAGCAGAAAGCCTCATCTCTACCTCCACACCGTCCGTACGACTGCTCCATTGACCTCCTTCCTGGAGCCCCCCTACCCTCCAGTCGACTCTATAATCTCTCAGGCCCAGAGAGGGACTCCATGAAAAAATACATTGAAGAGTCTCTCAACTCCGGGATCATTCGCCCGTCCACCTCTCCTGTGGGGGCAGGGTTTTTCTTTGTCACAAAGAAAGATAAAACTCTCTGCCCCTGTATTGATTACCGGGGTTTGAACAATATAACAGTAAAAAATAAATACCCCCTACCTTTAATTGACTCCATCCATGAACAGTTGCAATCTGCCACCATTTTCACCAAATTAGATTTGAGGAATGCATACCATTTAGTACGCATAAAGCATGGTGACGAATGGAAGACAGCCTTCCGAACACCCCTGGGCCACTTCGAGTACCTGGTCATGCCTTTCGGACTAACCAACGCCCCTGCTGTTTTTCAGGCCTTAGTTAATGATGTCCTAAGAGATTTCATTGGAGATTTTGTTTTCATCTACCTAGATGACATTCTTATTTACTCCCACGACAAGAACAAACGCATAGCGCAAGTCAGGACAGTACTACAGAGACTTTATGAAAATCAATTGTTCGTAAAAGGAGAGAAGTGTGATTTTCATGTTCCCTCAGTATCCTTTTTGGGTTTTATCTTTGGGGAGGGACATTATAGAACGGACCCTGAAAAAACCAAGGCAGTGGTGGAGTGGCCCGTCCCAGAGACCAGAAGACAATTGCAATGTTTTCTGGGTTTCGCAAATTTCTACAGGCGCTTCATAAAGGATTATAATCGCATCGCCGCACCCCTGTCTCAGCTTACCTCCATCAACAGGACTTTTAGATGGACCCCTGAGGCAGATGCGGCATTCGGTAAACTCAAAGAACTTTTTTCATCCACACCCATCCTTTGCCATCCAGATCCCAAGCATCAATTCATTTTAGAAGTGGACGCATCTGACACTGGGGTAGGAGCTGTTCTGTCCCAAAGGTCACCCAGAGGCAATAAGGTTCACCCATGCGCCTTTTTCTCTCGACGCCTATCATCAGCAGAAAGAAACTATGATGTGGGTAACCGGGAGCTGTTAGCTGTTAAGTTGGCGTTAGAAGAATGGCGCCATTGGCTCGAAGGTACTGAAATTCCTTTTTTGATATGGACTGATCATAAAAACCTCACATATTTAAGAGATGCCAAACGGTTGACCCCCAGACAGGCAAGCTGGTCACTATTCTTCAATCGCTTTAATTATACTTTAACATTCAGACCCGGTTCTAAGAACACCAAACCTGATGCTCTCTCTCATCAGTTTTCCCCTCCAGGTGTTCCTAACACCGAAGAGAACATCATTCCTCCAGTCTGCATTGTCGGGGCACTCACCTGGTCTATTGAAAGAGAGGTTCGTGAGGCTCATAAGACTGAACCCGACCCTGGCACAGGACCCCCTGGAACTCTTTTTGTCCCCTCAACTATGAGGTCGAAGGTACTCGAATGGTTACACACCAACAAACTGTCATGTCACCCCGGCACCTCGCGCATGCTGTCTTTAACTAAAACTCACTTCTGGTGGCCTACACTTACTCAAGACGTGAAAGAATTTGTCACAGCATGCTCTACATGTGCTCGAAATAAAACCAGAAACCAACCTCCTGCCAGACTTTTGCAACTGTAGTGAACCTGATCTGACCCTGATGACCTCAAATCTATCAGATGGACAGAGACTGTTATTTCATTGATCTGAATACAGTTTGAGCCATCTGGTGACTTTCTTTCTTGAATTAATCAAGCAGAAAAGACAATTCTCTATAATCATTACTGTTTTACAAATGTTTGATAATCAAACTGTGTTAGTTCACTCAATGTTACAGGTTGAAAAGAACTACTCATTTTTATTTTACATAAACAGTAAGTAATGATTTTTATTCCTCATTCAAAGAAGAAATCAGGTTAATATGCATTTCTTGATTTTTCTGTCTGCAATGTAAGTATGTTAAAGGTCGGTTCTCGGTCAACTAAAATGTTTACTGAGAAAAATGTCATGTTTAACTATTTGAGAAGATACAGCAGAGGGAGACTCCACGAAGTCTGGTTGTCTGCAATAATCTTTCTGTTAGTTGTTGAACAATCTCATTCTCTGACCTCGACTTATGATAACATCTTACGTCACAAAACACACCTCTTTCTGGTCCATCCACGAATCAGAAAGCTCTAAAATTGACCCGGAAGTCAACTCATTTAAAATGTGGCAACTTCCCGGTTCTGTTAGAGTCGAGGAGTTGCAAGAAGCTGAGACGTAGAGTCTGGGAGGGATAGAGTCCAAGAGTCTCAGAGTGATGGAGGTTCTGAAGAAGTTCTAGAGTCTGAGAGTTCTGAAGGCTGAAGGAGAAAACTCTGATGTCTGAAGCCCAGAGTGCTTCCGCTGGAATACAGAACGCAGTGACGATGTTGGGATTATAATTTCTGTTTGAACACCACGCACGACTCTCGAAGGATTTCAGCTGCTCAACGGAGACGCTGAAAGAGTCTGAAGGATTCTATACCGAGCTGATTTCATCGTCAACCAGGTAACGATCTACTTCAACCGAGCGTACCGTCGCAAGCTGAGATCCGATGGAGCGTGCACGTTCTGGTCATAACAGATTAATTCCCTCACATATCTCTCTGTAAGATAAATCTTCATGTCCATCTTAAACTCTGCTTTCTCTTAAAATCAGTACAGATATTTTAGAAATATCTGAAGCAAAGTCCTCAATCACCGCCGCGTGATTGAAGCTCATTATTTGTGAAACTTGTCTGTTATTATTTTCATATTTTGCCAAATTAATGTAAATGTTTGATGTTAAACTTTGATTCTGAAAATAAATGACCGCATTCATTTGATGGGTCAAAGATAATAACGTCTCTCGTTCGCATTTCTGTTAAATTCAATGCACGACATTACACAGTCAGAAAGTTGAGGAACTCGTGAAAATTGTATGCATATATCTCGTATATGTACTACTACACAACCCCTGCCTACACCCAGCCGTCCATGGTCTCACATATCAGTAGATTTTGTCACAGGCCTGCCTCCATCGGAAGGTAACACAACTATTCTGACAGTCATTGATAGATTTTCGAAAGCAGCCCACTTCATCCCTCTTCCCAAACTTCCATCCGCCCTAGAGACGGCTCAACTTCTTGTACAGCATGTTTTTAGGATCCACGGTATCCCCTCCGACGTGGTGTCGGACCGAGGCCCCCAATTCATCTCTCAAGTGTGGCGCTGTTTTTGTAATACTCTAGGGGCATCCTCCAGTCTCACCTCCGGTTACCACCTCCAGTCCAACGGTCAGGCGGAACGTTGTAATCAGGAACTGGAGTCCACCCTACGCTGCATCACAGAACGTAACCCCTCAGCCTGGAGTCAGCACCTGGTTTGGGTGGAGTACGCCCACAACTCTCATAGATCCACAGCCACAGGTATGTCACCTTTTGAAGCCTCTCTTGGATACATGCCTCCTCTTTTTCCCAGCCAGGAGACTGACATCTAAGTACCCTCCGTACAACATCACTTCCGCCATTGTCGACGCGTCTGGCGCCAGGTCAAGGCATCGCTGGTACGCACTGCTGCCCAAAACAAAAGATTTGCCGATCGCCACCGTTCTGCTGCACCATCCTACCAAGTGGGCCAAAGGGTATGGCTTTCCACCAGGGACATCCACCTGAGGGACACTCCCAGGAAAATGGCTCCCCAGTTTATCGGCCCTTTCCCCATCATCAAGATAATCAACCCCTCTGCATTAAGACTTCAACTTCCTAGCTCCATGAGGATTCATCCCACGTTCCACGTCTCTCAGATCAAGCCAGTCTCCGAAAGTCCTTTGTGCCCACCTGCCGACCTCCCTCCACCCGCCCGGTTGATCGACAACCATCCAGCCTTCACAGTCCGGACCATCCTGGATGTGCGACGCCGAGGACGTGGTTACCAGTACCTAGTTGACTGGGAGGGATATGGTCCTGAAGAAAGATCTTGGATCCCTCGTTCTTTCATACTGGATCCAAGCCTCATCTCTGCCTTCTTCAAGGCCCACCCCGAGAAGCGCCTCAGGTCGCCTGGAGGCGACTCTTGAAGGGGGGGGGGTACTGTAAGAGTAGTTCTTGCTGCAGCCCCAAGATGGCCGCCGATCACCACCAGCTGTTGGCCATCTGCCTGATGAGTTCCAGCTCTACTTAAGGCTGCAGCCAAGATCTACTCTCCGCTGGAGCATTGATTCTGTTTTGGTATTTATGCTTCTAGCCAGTGTTTATCCTGAATAATTGAGATATTCACCTTGTTTCTTCTGCCTACAGTTGACCTGTCGTTTGATTCCGGTCCTGGTCCGTCTTTTCCTTGGTGCCTTGCCCTCCAGCCACTTGCCTGTCTTGCCCTGCTTGTCTGCAGAAACCATCCCTGGAAACCCTTGGATCACAGCTGAGCCTCACTGCCTCCTCCAACCTGTAAGAGGAAACAAACAAACAAATCATTATCATAACAACCCTCCGTACAAGACCCACCTGACCTTTGTCCTTCCTCTCCAGGGGTTCCAGACTAACAACTTTATATATGTATATAAATATCACTGTAAATAAATTAATTTTCTTTTTATCTGAGTCTTGCGTCGTTTCCGGGTCTCGTACTATCTGGGTATCCTGAGCTTATGACATGGAGAAGGCATTCGATCGCGTCCCTCGGGGAGCCCTGTGGGGGGTACTCCGGGAGTATGGCCTATCAGGCCCTTTGATATGGGCTGTTAGGTCCCTGTACGACCAGTGTCAGAGCTTGGTCCGCATTGCCGACAGTAAGTTGGGCTCGTTCCCAGTGAGAGTTGGACTCCACCACGGTTCCCCTTTGTCACTGATTCAGTTCATAACCTTTATGACCAGAATTTTTAGGTGCAGCCAACGTGTTGAGGGGATCCGTGTTGGTGGCCTTAGGATCGCTTCTCTGTTTTTTGCAGATGATGTGGTCCTATTGGTTTCATCAGGTCATGATCTATAGCTTTCACTGGAGCGGTTTGCAGCCGTGTGTGACACGTCCAGGATGAGGATCAGTTCCTCAAAATCCGAGGCCATGGTCTTGAGCCGGAAAAGGGTAGAGTGCCCTCTCAGGGTTAGGGAGGAGGTCCTGTTCCAAGTGGGAAAGTTTAAGTATCTCAGTTTCTTGTTCACAAATGAGGGGAAAAATGGAGCATGAGATCAATCGGTGGATAGTTGCAGCATTGGCAATGAAGCGGTCACTATACCGGTCTGTCGTGGTGAAAAGAGAGCTGAGTCAAAAGGCGAAGCTCTCAATTTACTGGTTGATCTACGTTCCTACTCTCATCTACGGTCATGAGCTTTGGGTTGTGACCAAAAGAATGAGATCACGGATACAGGCGGCCGAAATGAGTTTTCTCCGCAGGGTGTTTGGGCTCTCCCTTAGAGATAGGGTGAGAAGCTCGGTCATCTGGGAGGGACTCAGAGTAGAGCTGCTGCTTCCCCACATCGAGAGGAGCCATTTGAAGTGCGTAGGGCATCTGGTTAGGATGCCTCCTGGATGCCTCCCTGGTGAGGTGTTCTGGGCATGTTCCCTTGGGAGGAGAGCCAGAGGAAGACCCAGGACACGTTGGAGGGACTATGTTTCTCAGCTGGCCTGGGAACGCCTTGGGATTCCCCTGGAGGAGCTGGCCCAAGTGGCTGGGAAGAGGGAAGTCTGGGCCTCCCTACTTGGCTGGTACCCCCACGACCCGACCCCAGATAAGCAGAAGAGAATGTATGGATGGATGGATTTGTAAAAGAACGGTAATTCAGAGTTTCTCTCACTATAATTACTTTTTTGTCTGAAGACATCTTTGGTTAAAGGTAAGTGAAATCCCCTTCCCAGAGCCCTGGGAAAGGTCCCCCCACGTCCAAAAAGCTGTCCTGATTTGAAGAAGATTCTGGTTTGGCTTTTAATCCAGGCTGAAACAAAAATAATGCTCATATCTTGACTAAAAAGGAGTCTTTTTTGGATTGTCCACATCTTCAGCAGCTAGAGCAGATCCAATACCATCCTATGTCCCTCCAACTCCCCAAACTTTTCAGCTCAGAACTGATTGTGAACTGTATTCATAGCTCAGCCCAGCCCAAACAATTTCAGACAAGTCTGAACTTGTTTTAGCCTGGTGTTGCCTCTTTGGGTGTAACTATCTGCTGTAACCCCTCTGATTGGTCCTTTAAGCTGTCATACTTTCTAACTTCTTGGAACATTTAGTTCAGATAGACATTGCGTAATAAAGGTGTTGTCCTTCTCTGGACATTCTGTCCTAAGTTTCAACACTATTCCGCTTAAAGGTGTTACGACGAGGGCTGGCTTTGGGTCACCGGTCACTGCAGCTAGCTGTTGCTAGCCGTGGGCCTCAGGCCTCCTCTCGGACTCAGGACCCGCCTCTAGCTCACATTGCTCCCCCAGCTCGAAACTCTCTCAGAGGCGGCAACTCAGACTAACAATAAATCAAGGAAACATGAATTCAGTTTTTACCAATTGTATTAAAATCAAGGCAGGAAAAGGATACAGTTTACAGCGCTGGCCTCTCCAGTCTATGATGCGATCACAAACTGGAAGGGCTGATGTTCCGTGTCATTACTGATTTATAGGGTCTAGACTCCTCCTTCGCAGAAGGGGAGCTCAACCTGTCACATGTATGAGGGTGCGTGACTAAGTGTGAGCTCAAAGATCTTATGTGGTTTTGACGTGTAAGGAAATATGAGACGGTGCTTCAAAAGCCTTTCTACGTGATGTAGCAAACAGAAATAAACTTTATTCCTTGATGGATATTGAATCCCTGGGAGACTATTTTAGAGTGGCAGGCCCAGTTTAACCCAGTCAGAACCAGGTCATAATTTCATTACAATTCCATCTCTGAGCAGATCAAAAACCCCAGGACCAGTATATATTTATATATATATATATAAATATCTAACAACTCCCCCTGGATTCAAGGACACGGAGGGTTTCCTCGAATAAAAACTCCCAGTTCAATACCGTAGGGCAGTTAATCACTTTTCCTCTGGTTGAATGTAAACTACTTCTTATATGTTTG
>NC_056519.1:28205815-28206969 GCF_014905685.2 Nematolebias whitei
TAATCACTTTTCCTCTGGTTGAATGTAAACTACTTCTTATATGTTTGCGGGGGATGCTTACTGGCTATAGCATGTGACCTGTCAACCTCAGGTCAAATAAAATTCCAGAGCTGACGGCTAGCAAGTGACCTGCCAGCCCCAGGTCACCTGACTCAGCTCTCAACATCTGCCAATGACTTCAGCATCCCCCTTGGTGAAGTGAAATGATATTATGGAAATGTTATGACTCGAGGAACCCAGAGTGGTATGAGACCCGAAACGAGACAGACACAGGCAAGTACAAAAGTGACATTATTTATTATTTACAGTGGTAAATGTACAGTAGCATCTCTGCAGCTCCTAAAAGAGGAGGGAGATGGTCAGAGGAGGTCAGCAGATGGCCGGGTAATATTAATGTGAGGATGTTTTATCTCTTACAGATTTGAAGATCTCCTTAGGGTCCACTCTAAATCCTTAGAAGAGCTCCATAGGGGGACAAGGCCAAGGATCCAACAGAGCAAGGAAGGCTGGCAACTGGTGGTTGGCAAGGCACTAGGAGAACCAAGGCAAGGCACGAGGAGAACCAGGACGAGGCACTGGCAGAACCAGAATGAGGCACGAGGAGAGCCAGGACAAGGCACGAGGAGAACCAGGACAGGACTAGGGAACCAGGACCGAGGAGGCAGGAACACTGGAGACAAAAAGAGACTGGTAAATAGATTTACTTAATACTAACTTACAGGCCAGAGACAACATTACCATTCAATGCTCCAGCGAAGAGTAATACTGGACTGCAGCGTTATATAGGAGATGATCCTCATCAGGTTGATGGCCGACAGCTGTTGACAATTAGTGGCCATCTTGGACAAGGAGCTACAGGCAGTGATACTCTTATGCCCCTTTTCCATTAGTACCGGTACGGGCCGGTACAGCACGGCTCTACTCTACTCGGTACGGTACAGGTTGTGTTTCCAATATGCTTTCAGTACCGGTTCCAGTGGGCGGGGTTCAAATTGACGTCACCACCTCTCACCAGCTGGTGGCGCTGAGACGCAGAAACTGTTTTCAGTACAGGTTGAGAATTTATGTTATTTTGAAGTTGTGTGTATGTATGTATGCATGTATGTGTGTATGTACATGTGTATAAATATATATATATATATATATACACACAT
>NC_056519.1:28207069-28214189 GCF_014905685.2 Nematolebias whitei
AAACATTACATTTAAATTTTTATAGGTTTTCATCATCATTTGATGTATTTGCACTCATTGTGTCTACTTTTAATGTTCATTTTAAATGTGTGGTTTCCTTTCTTGTTCACATATTTACATTTTATTTTTAGCTTTGCTTTAAAGTTCTTGTTTTGTGATTTGTACATTTGTGAGTTAAAATAAAGTTGAACTGAAGGTCGTCTCTTCTTTAAACATGTTTGAGGGAAATATTCCTGAGATCCAATAGTTTTGTGTCTTTTTATGATTTTCAGCTGAGTTAACAGTCATTAAAGTGAAAACAGGATTTCACGATGAAGCTGGCACCGTTTTTTTTTAATTTTTTTAATCTTCAACGCTCTGCTGGTCTCACTGATCCTCTCCTCCGGAGAGGAGGAGGCTGGGAGACTCATCTTCCCAGCTCCAGCTCAGCTGGTGACTCACAGAGGCCGTTCCAAGACCACAGCCGCGCGTAATCATGAAGGTCCGACCCGCGCAGACAGGTGGACAGAGACGGGTCTGCGACGAACGGTGGAAGCGATTAAAAAAAAAAACATTTTACGTGTAAAAAAAATAATAATCATTTTTAAATCGCTTCAGCAATTTTTTAAAACATTTTTTGTATAAAAACAAAATATTATTTTATTTAAAAATCGCTTCCAGCGTCCGTCCTAGACTGTCCAGTCCGTCTGACTGCCGGGTGGGATCGGGATTCAGCCTTCATGATTATGCGCGGCTGGGGTCCGGCAATGGCCATCTGTGAGTCCCCATCTCCAGATTCACAGTGACCTGCGGAGCTCTGAGCACACAAGGCTGGTATCCGGAACCCGAGCCTCCAAGTCGGCACATCGATGGATCTTCCGCTGTGACCAGCTGAACTTGGAGCCGGGGAGATGACGCCCTGCCCGGCCTGGCGCTCGGAGGCTCCGGAGGGAGGATCGGGGTACACCAGCAGAGCTCCATCCAGCTTGCTCTGAATTATGTTGTCGGCCACCAAGCACAAAAAATGCTAGCACATCAACATTAGACCAAGATGTTGTCAGTATTGTTTTTAAAATCTTTAAAATAAGTCCAGCCACTGCTCCAGTCCGAGAAATTGCAAATGGCGGATTATTGTTTTTGAAACGTTTCTGAAGGATCCAGTGACTCCGCCCCCGACTCCGCCCCCGGCCAATCAGTGACCGACAGTGTTCTGACATCACGTTTTGTTACCTCTTCGTACTGGTTAGAACCACAGAGCCAAGGGTACTGAAAATAGTAACAGGTGCTAAGTACCGGTACTAATGGAAAAGCCTCAGAACTGGGCCAAGTAGGGTCGAGTCGGCCCGTACCGGTACTAATGGAAAAGGGGCATTACAGTACCGCCCCCTCAAGAATTGCCCCAAGGTTCTTGTTTCGTTGACTTCGAGGATAAACTGGCGTTTGGGGTCCGGGTGACAAAGAACAGGAGTGGAAGAAAAAAGTCCCTTTAACTTACAGAAAGCAGTATCGGCCTCAGGTGTCCAACTGAAAGTCCTGGAGGAGGAAGTGAGTTGAGAGAGGGGGGCTGTCACACAACTGTAGTCCTTTATGAAGCATCTGTAGATGTTGGGGAAGCCCAAAAAGCGTTGTAACTGCTTTCTGGACTCAGGTATAGGCCACTCAACCACCACCCTCATCTTCTCAGGATCAGTCCTGCAGTGTCCGCCTCAAAAAATGAACCCCAGAAAGCTTAGCACAGCATGTCAAGTCCAAAACTCGACAACAAAACAAGTTTAACTTACTGATAACTTGTCAACACCATCACAGTTCCAATAACAACAAATTCAGCGTAAGACAACACTCCAGTAGACAGTTACACGACAGGGAGACAGAAAAGTGGGTGAAGAATTTATCCGACAGACAGCTCACCCAGCCAGAGACAGAGATTCTTGCCAGGGGACTGAACATTGCGGTTGCACCAAGAAGAATTCCTCTGGTGGAGATGACCACAGCCACTGAGTCAGCCAGCTGCAACAACAAAATTAAATAGAGTGTAAGGCAGAACAGCTCAGAATCAAAGTTTTAGCCTGCCTCAGCAATGCCAAACCACCACCTTCCAACATCAGTAGAGAGGAGAGGGATGCACTCACCACTCTTAGCAAGGAAAAAAACACTTTCCCAGCAGATAAAGGAAGGTGCACAGTGATTTTGAACCAGAAAGACTATCATAAAAAAGTTATGACACTCCTTAGTGACCTAACCACTTATGAGCCACTGAAAAGAGATCTAGGAAGTGGCTACAAGAAGAAGTTGATAGATTGTCTGAAAAATTTTGAACAGGACAAAGCTATTGACCATATTCTGTACCACAGACTGTACCCAGGGGAGGCCACACCTAGTCTTTATGGTTTGCCTAAAATTCACAAACAAGGTGTACCTTTAAGAACAATTGTTAGCATGATTAACTCTGTCACTTACAATGTTTCTAAATATCTGGCGTCTGTACTCATCCCTTTAGTTGGCAGCTCAGAACACCACATACAGAACACCATGGACTTTGTGGATAAGGTGAGGGATGTCGTCATGGAGACTGATGAAACAATAGTCTCTTTTGATGTCACATCACTTTACGTGCATTCCTGTTCATGATGCAGTAGAAGTGGTCAGTTTAAGATTAAAATCAGACACCACTCTGAGCAGCAGGACCACACTTTCCACAGATCAACTGTGTCAACTCTTGAAACTGTGCCTGCAGTCAACCTACTTCACATATGGGGGCAGAAACATGGGTGTGCTTTGGGGTCTCCAGTTTCTCCTATTGTGGCCAACCTGTACATGGAGGAGGTAGAAAAGAGAGCCCAACGTCCTTTTCAGGGACACCACCTAGTCTTTGGTTCAGGTATGTTGATGACACCTGGGTTAAATTTAGGTATGCACTGTTCCACATTTTTTTAACTTCCGATCCCGATACCTAAATCTGGTTATCGACTGATACCGTCCCGAGATCATCATCATTATTGATTTTCTATGAGGCTGTAATAATCGCCTCTCTACAGGCAAGTACAATTTGTACAAATATATGCATGCATGTCCAAAAAGGCAACATGAGGTAAGTTTTATTAATGTTGGATAAGTTTCAAAGTGAGAATTAAATCCTGCTAACACAAAACATGTTTATTTTTTTATTCCTAGTTTTAAAGTGGATATTAAAGTGATTAAATGGCTTTAAACATCTGCTAAGTTCATGGCATAAACCAACAGACATGTTCCTGTTCTTAGTAATTTACAACGCTTATAATGTAGCTGTTTTTGTTTAGTTTTTTAATATATATAATTTTCTTGTATTTTTCAATTCATATGTTTTTTATGATTGTCTACTGTTGTACTGATAAATATCTCCTGGAGGGTAAACTATATCTTGACTGCAAGTATCAAGCTGCAATATCCTTCGTTTTCTACAAATGATAGTGGTTGGTTATTAATTATGATGAAGTTTAGCAACTTCTCAGTAAACATTCGAGCTCCGGGGCTTCATCGATGTCTTCTTCTTGTTCAATCCAAAGCAAGCAGTCTGATTTTGGTCAGCCGCGCTCAGTCTGTCCCTCCTCAGAGACGGGCAGATTTAGCGGGGCAGATTGGACGCAGCTGGCCAGGGTCGGGCTGCATGTTACGGGTTCAGCGAGAGGCGCAGACCGCTGAAGCCACGGAGCTCGAATGTCCAACGTAGAACTAACTTTACCGCGGTTTAATGTGTTGCTATGTTTGATTAAGTTTGTTGTATTGTAGGTCGCGACCGAGCTGTCTCCTCTATCTCTACAGCGGCTCTGCAGACATTGCACGTTGCTGTCTTGTTTTGTGGTGTTTCTAGTGTAAAATACTTTCACACAGCAGACATGTTTAGATGAAAAGTTGGTTAGCCGTTAGCCACAGTGCTGCTCTGCTCACGTCGTAGCTGGCTGCAAACTATGAAATGGATTTCCTGAATGTGAGGCTGGTCTTATTACTCTGGACTTCATGAGACACGCCTCCATTCAGGAAATCCATTCCATAGTTTGAAGCCAATGTGCAGAGCAGCTGGCAGGGAATCACATGTGGAGACATTTCAGCATACACAGACATGCATCATGGATCGGAAATCTCTGCAGGTTGGATCGGAAAAATCTGATACGTAAATTATGCTGGTATCTGAACCCGATACCAATATTGGATCGGATCGGCCCCATCCCTATTTAAAATTAAATCTCAGAAAGTCCAACATTTCACTGATCACATCAACTCTGTGGATAAATATATAAAGTTCACACGAGAAGATGTAAAAAATGACAGGTTGACTTTCTTGGACTGTGAGGTCTCAGTTTCTCATAGAGGACATTTGCAAACTGAGTTGTACTGCAAACCCACCCACACAGACCAGTATTTGCAGTTTGACTCCCATCAGCTTCTGGAGCACAAGTTAGGAGTCATCAGGACTCTGTACCACAGAGCAGACAGCATCCCCACTAACTCAGGAGCCAAGCAGAAGGAGAAATCCCACACAAGAAGGGGTGCCCAAACATTTTTCCTGAGAGGGCCAATGTGGGCCAAATGCATTAATATAGTACATGAAATGCAACTTCTTTAAGTAAAGTCCATTTATTTATTATACAGTTATTAAATCTTCCATTTTATTTAAAGAACATTACAGAACAAGCTGCGTTGTTGGTGGTGAGGGGTCTGGGGGTCGTCCCCCAGAGAATTTTGAATAAAGTAGTTGCCATTTCCTGCATTCTGGTGTACTTTACAAAGGTTTACAGCAGATTAACATGAAACAAAAGATGTAAACTCTGTTGTTATTAAAATCTCTGACTGCATTGCGTTTATAATACAAAACTGCTGCAACTCTACAGGTAAGGAGTGTTCACTTCAGGACAAATTGAGATCGCTGATTGGTCAGTTGCTGACGTGCCTACTGGATTAATTGACAGATGGCGTGACTCGTGAAAAAAAATCATAGATTTTACTGGCCCAATTGAGAGTGATATAAATTATTCCATATTTATTCAATATTTACTCCATATTTATTCCTTATTCATTCTATATTTATTCAACATTTTGGTGACTAAAGTTTGAGAACTGAGCTTCCTTACAAAATCCTAATGATGGTTTCTTTATTTTTCAGGGGTGCTGAGTTAAAATTTAGGGGTGCTTGAGCACCCCCCAAAAAGAGTATAAAATCACCACTGAAGCCAGTTCATATTTATAATCTCCTCCCTGCTCTGCACCGTAGGACAACAAGCACAGCTCTGTTTTTGGTCACACGTAGAAAAAACTGTCTAATATTTAGCTATTTGTCACTGCTTAGTAAAGAGTTGCTCTCAATCCTCTTGCTCGATTCAGAAAAGCGTCCTGGTCAGTCAGACATTGCTTCAAATACTCTTGACTGCACGGCAAAGAGCTTTATGAGCCGAGATCATTGTCTCATCAGATTGTCCACAAAAGCACAGGAACTTATGCATAGTGCAAAAGGTTTAATTATTATTATTTTTTTTTTTTAATGAAATTGCGGTTACCGGATCCCAGAGAACAGCTATCGGAACGTACTCTTCAAAATAAGAGTTCACGGATCTTGTTCTATCAGGATCCAGCTTAAATTAAGCCCTGGAGAAACTGTACTGGTTTAAAGACATTTACAGTACACAGAAAGATTTCACATGGAAATAATTTTAAAGAATTTATTAAAATATGTACCAGTCTTGACAGCTTTAAAAAACAAATTTCACAACTTCTCCACTGAGCTCACATGAGGAGAAGGAGGGGAAGAGTCCTGTTTGTTGTCTCGACTCCATGTTGGGATGTGAGCTTAAATGAGATACAGTAGTCCAGGGGTGTCAAACTCATTTCCACTGAGGACCACATCAGCATAATGGTTGCCCTCAAAGGGCCAGATGTAACTGTAAGACATTATAAATGTAGCTAAATTTAACTAAATGAAATGTAAAATAAACGCAACTGCTCCTTAATGTTAAATAACTGAATATTTTTACTTATTCAACTTACAAATATTACATATATATATTTGCATAGATGTAGAACAATATGACTGCTGTTATAACATAAAACATTTTAATTTATCAGGTTATGAAACTCGCACTACTCCATAAATCAATGATCAAACTTTCCAAGTGAATAAGGAAAAATAACAAGTTATGACATTAACTTTCTTCAAAACTTTTTGTCATAGTTAAGAGGGCAAGAATAAAGATCCGACTAACAATTGTGAGCTGCTAAGAACAGGTGTGACAGGTGTAGCATTTTACAATAAGCAAATGTGTGCAAACAGCCTTGCGAGGGTCATACATCCAACCAATTCAATTCAATTCAAAAATACTTTATTAATCCCAGAGGGAAATTATATGTTGTGGTTACTCATCATCCTGGTTTCATTAATGAGTTGTTATAGATGCTGATGGCTGTGGGCAGGAAGGATCTCTTGTAGCGGTCTGAAGTGGACTAGGCCTACGACCAAAACCTGCCTCTGAAGACCTTCATGGGACAGGAACTGTTATTTCATTGATTTGAATCCAGAAATACAAATTAGCTCATCCAGAGACTGTCTAATTGTATCCTGAAGTAATCAATTGAAAGAACACTCTTCTTCTATATTATCATTACTATTTTACAATATCTTGATAAATCAAAAGTGTGTTTAGTTCATACCATTTTTAAATGTTGAAGTGAACCACTCATTTTAAATCAACTGTGAAACAGTATTAACAATATTTTTAATCCTCATTTAAATTAGAAATCAAGTTAAATGTCTATTTACAAAGTAATTATGCATTTTGATCTTCTGTCTGAAATGAGAAGTAGTGATGTCGGTCAAAAGTCGGAGACGGTCAAAAACAAGTTGTTAGAACGGGCTGTCGTGTTTTTAAAACTCTCAGACAGTAAATAAGAAAACTGGCACCTGCAGTGTTTCTCACTTCACCAAAACATTTCTCTGTCTGTTCCTAAACATTTCTGCTGTGTTCTTGACTTGTAATGACCCTCTGACATCACTAGAACCACACCCCGGTTGGTTGCTTCAACCAATCAGGACTTACTAAAGTGACCGGAAGCAGAACTCTTTAAAAGTCGACACTTCCTGGAACTATAGGTTTTTCTGGAGTAGTTCTGGAGTGAA
>NC_056519.1:28214289-28217189 GCF_014905685.2 Nematolebias whitei
GACACTTCCTGGAACTATAGGTTTTTCTGGAGTAGTTCTGGAGTGAATTTCTGTTCTTCAGTTCTAGCTGTTCTGGAGTTCTGGAGTTTTTCCACTGCTGAGTGAAACTTTGGACTCAGTTTTCCAGTCTGATGGAGCCATCCATCTCTGCAGGAGGCACGGCGCCTCACTGTGACTTCACCCGGGTGAACGCCTTACAACTTCTGAGGAAGTTTGTTCTGTTGAACGGAGTATCTCACGACTTCTGCCGAGTCGCAGCCGCCCTTAGAAGACTACATTCTGGTGGCCCGGACGGGTCTCTAAAGAGCTTCTAGTGGCCGTGTACGGTCTCTAAAAGAGATATTTAATGCCCATTCTCCTCTTTAGACATTTTGTGGCTGTACGGATGTTTAAAGAGATATGAATTATATGTGACGAAGTCTGTGCTTTGAGATGGACACTACGTGTTGGCATGGTTGATGGTTGTCCGTACTTTTGAGTTTGTGGTGTTCAGAGAGCTGAAATTAAAGTCAATATGTTCTTGTTAAAGCTGAAAATTGTACATCTGTGTGTGTAACATGTAACTAAGCTGATGCTGTGGAAAAAACGCTGTATTCTGTTTTAAATTGTAGCAGAGAGGGTTCTGCGTCTGACCCAGTTCTGTTTACTGGACTCGTTGAACGAGTGGTGTTTTAAATAGATAAAACGCTGTTTTTAAAGCTGAGCGCTGACTCAGACCACTGTTAAATGCTGATCCGTTACATTTTTAACAGTAAATTGTACATTTTGGAGGTTTAATGGGCGATTGTTTGACCAGACTTTCCATGCTAACTGCTAACTGAGAGCTAGTATTCCTGAGCTGTATTTGGTTATAACCGCTGTTTGGATCGCTCTGATTCGCTGAGAAACTGGTGACATATCTCTGTGCGTCCACTCCCTCTGATGTCAGATTGTAAAGCCCACCCCGTTGCTCACGTGTCTGTAAAGTCACGTGACCCCGGACATGTATCTCGGTTCAACCGAGCCCTCCTCTGTGTTTAAAATCGCTAAACTGACAGGCTCTGTCCCTGTCTGTTTTCTTTGTATTTGTTTGTGTTCCCCACTCTGCTTTTTGTGCTTTTGTTGTTATGCTCTTTGTGTGGTTTCTGTTCCTGTGTATCTGGTTCTGTTTTCCACTCACTCCTCAGTCTGCCTCTCCACTCCTCAGTCTTTATCATTCACACCTGTCCCTCGTCAGCCACCTGCCCAGGTGCTCTCATTACTCACTCTCCCTCTGTCTTATAAAAAGCCTTTCTCTCCTCCACTCCTCGTCTGGTCATTGTTCTGTATTCACAGACATCTCAGTCCTCCTCTGTCCTGTCTGTTTTTGTCCACCTGATGATCTGCTCCACCTGTGTACTCTGATGTCCTGTTCAGTCTTGTTTTTGATCCTGTTTTGCCAGAGTAAGTTTTGCTGCACCGACAGCTTTTTGTTTTGTTGTTTAAATAAATTATTTTTATTTAAACTCCTGCCTCACTCGCCTGCCTGCAAATGGGTCTCAACTTTGAGGAATGTGATAGAATGACCGGACCAGACCCAGACCCAGCAGGTTCTTCGCTCCGCTCCAAGCGCCAGCACGAACGTGAGCAACTCCGCCGGGTAACACGTAATTATCTGGACACCAGGGCCACCCCCAAGGATCTGTGGAAAAGGTTGGTGGCCGCTGAGGACTTTGTTAACGTGTTTACCCGGTTGGAACTAGAAGGCTTTGAACCGGGGGTGTTTGAGCTTTTTTCTAAAGCTTGGAATGAGAGACGTGTGCTACGCTCTCTTCTCCTGCCATCTGCCACGCCCCCCGGTCATCCCAAGCACCCCTCATTGGCGAATGGAATGGTCCCGCCGCCCACTCCGACTCTCCTGGTCTCGCCGCCCGCTCTGGCTCTCCTGGTCTCGCCGCCCGATCCGGCTCTCCTTGTCTCGCCGCCCGCTCCGGCTCTCCTGGTCTCGCCGCCTGCAGACCCCTCGTCGGACTCGCCGCCTGCAGACCCCTCGCCGGACTCGCCGCCTGCAGACCCCTCCCCGGACTCGCCGCCTGCAGACCCCTCCCCGGACTCGCCGCCTGCAGACCCCTCACCGGACTCGCCACCTGCTGTAGCAGCCCGGACCCCATCTCCTGCAGCTGCAGCCCCGATCCCTGGCTCCCCAGCTGCAGTCCTGTCTCTGGTCCCCGTTCCTCCAGCTGCAGCCAAGCCTCCAGTGGTTCCCAAGCCTCCAGTGGTTCCCAAGCCTCCAGTGGTTCCCAAGCCTCCAGTGGTCCCCAGGCCTCCAGTGGGTCCCAAGCCTCCAGTGGGTCCCAAGCCTCCAGTGGGTCCCAAGCCTCCAGTGGGTCCCAAGCCTCCAGTACCCGCAGCTGCAGAACCCGGCTCTGACCCTGCAGCTGCAGAACCCGGCTCTGACCCCGCAGCTGCAGAACCCGGCTCTGACCTCGCAGCTGCAGAACTCGGCTCTGACCCCGCAGCTGCTGAACCCGGCTCTGACCCCGCAGCTGCAAAGCCCGCCTTCGACTCTTCGACTGCAGAGCCCGCCTTCGACTCTTCGACTGCAGAGCCCGCCTTCGACTCTTCGACTGCAGAGCCCGCCTTCGACTCTTCGGCTGCAGAGCCCGCCTTCGACTCTTCGCCTGCAGAGCCCGCCTCTGTCTCATTGGCTGCTGAACCCTCGTCCGACCTCCCGGCTGCTGAACCCTCGTCCGACCTCCCGGCTGCTAAACCCAGGTCTGATCCAGTAGTTTCTGAACCCCGTCCTGACCCAACAGCTGCCAACGTCCCGCCTTCCCCAGCAGCAGCCAGCATCACCATCTCTGGTCCCATTTCATTCTTCCCCGAACTCTGGTTCCGCTCTGGACGGTCCCCGGGACGTCCGCCCGAACTCTGGTCCCGCT
>NC_056519.1:28217199-28224598 GCF_014905685.2 Nematolebias whitei
AACTCTGGTCCCGCTCTGGACGGTCCCCGGGACGTCCGCCCGAACTCAGGCTTGCTAGGAACGATGCCCAGGGCCGTTCATAGAAATACGTGTGTTTTGCTTGTTTTTTGCTCCCAGGTCTACCCTGTCGGTTTTTGTTTAGATTTTCTTTTCGTGCCCTCCATCCTTGTTTCCCCCATCCTCCCACCCATTCTGTGTTTTCTGTGTTGTGTTCTAGGGGACGTCAAGAGCCGTCCCTTGAGAGGGGGGTTATGACAGGCTCTGTCCTTGTCTCTTTTCTTTGTATTTGTTTGTGTTCCCCACTCTGCTTTTTGTGCTTTTGTTGTTCTGCTCTTTGTGTGGTTTCTGTTCCTGTGTATCTGGTTCTGTTTTCCACTCACTCCTCAGTCTGCCTCTCCACTCCTCAGTCTTTATCATTCACACCTGTCCCTCATCAGCCACCTGCCCAGGTGCTCTCATTACTCACTCTCCCTCTGTCTTGTAAAAAGCCTTTCTCTCCTCCACTCCTCGTCCGGTCATTGTTCTGTATTCACAGACATCTCAGTCCTCCTCTGTCCTGTCTGTTTTTGTCCACCTGATGATCTGCTCCGCCTGTGTACTCTGATGTCCTGTTCAGTCTTGTTTTTGATCCTGCTTTGCCAGAGTAAGTTTTGCTGCACCGACAGCTTTTTGTTTTGTTGTTTAAATAAATTATTTTTATTTAAACTCCTGCCTCGCTCGCCTGCCTGCAAATGGGTCTCAACTTTGAGGAATGTGATATAAATGAAGCCTGCCATTGTTCCCAAAACTCATATTTCATGCAGATAGACGTGTTTGTTAAAGCGACGCCACGTTTAAGCTTTAAATCCGTTCAGGAAGTGCTGATTTGACCGTGTTCGACCGTGTGCTACGTCTAGCTAACGGCTAACAACCGGATGTCAACAGAATGGTCCACAGGAAGTTGTCATAGACTTCTACTGGTAAAAATAAGCTTACACCACCACCTGCTGTTGAGAGAGGAGTATAACAATTTTCCTGAAAGGAGGCTGCTCACTGCCTGTCATTTGATTTTTTTTTTGTTAATCCAGCCTGGTTTTTGAGTTACTGATTAAATAGCAAATTCTGGTAAATTAAACTGCTGAAAAAGCATTTGAAAACTAAAGTTGCTGTGAGACTTTTAGAAAAATTGCAGGTTTATTTAATTTTAAGTGCTTTACAGTAAATGTACACTGAAATAGCCTGGCTCTTGTATCTGTTAGAAATAAGCGCATTAAGTAACTAGCTAAGAAAGCATTTACTTACAATATTAATGGGGTAAGGCCTAAACACAGGGGCCCATTTATTGGAAAGTTGGCTTATAACAGTACTGTTGATTGAACCCAGAGCTAAAATAGTGTGTAAATCTCATTGCTCACTTAAATAAAATATTTACCTGTTAAAAAACTCTAAAGTTGGCAACTGTTTAACATAAGTGCTGAACAGTGAATAACCATTGCAGATGTGACTGAAAAGAATATTACTCCTTATGAGGAGAAGGACTGGTTGGAGAAAGCGTTAACGCTGCTAACAGAATCCTTAAATCCATATGGTGAACAGGTGGACAGCATGAATTCAAAAGAGTTATTGGACGAGCTGAAGGATGTTGCAGAGGGTGTGACCTCTACAGCCAGAACAAAGTCAAGCTATGACCAGCTGGCTAAGTTAGCACTCTTATTGAAGGCAACATTTTATAGGGAGGCAAACAAAGCTGACGACCTTGACAAAAGGTTAAACAGCGAAACAGAGGAGTATCTAAAGCTCATGGCACAGTCTAAATTTGATAAGGAGACCTGTGCAAATGAGTTACAACGTGAGAGGGAGCTCTAACAAGCTCAGCTGTAATTACAAGCTCACTCATTTGAGGAGAAGCTGAGGGAGGGACAGATTAAGTATCAGGCACTGTTTTCAGATAATGATGTTCTACAACGAAAGTTGCAGCTGCACTCCTCCAGATCAAAAGATCTGGAGGAGTGCAGATTGGAAAAGGCGGCGTTAGTCCAACAAGGCGTGCGTTTGCAAAGTGAATGTCATACATCACAGGAACGCTTAAAAGCCTGTGAGGCGAAACTAGCCGCTGCAACAAATTAGATTTCTGACGTGGGCAAGGTTGTCTGGAACTCAAAGATGAACAAGGTCAGAGTCCAGGTCACCCACCACCACCTCAGAAGGATTTTGTTGTACCTCCTACTCTTAATCCCCTTCCGTCACCTCCAAGTGAGTCTAGCGACACACCTCCACGTGCCATTTTGGTTCCTATGATACCGATAATACAGCCTTTGCTCCAAATTTCGGATTTGCACAAAATTGCAAAATATGTCCATCGCTTTGAGCCAGGGCCGTTGGGTTCAACTGGCACTAAGGCCTATCTGAACAACCTTGACTTCCAATTAAGAAGCTATCCCAACGCTACAGTTGAGGATAAAGTAGGTTTGATCAGGCTCACTTCATCCAGGACGGTATTTTCCTTCATGGAGCGTCAACCTGATGTCACAAGAAAGGACTACCGCCTGTTATGTGCTGCTCTTATGAAAGAGTATTCCCCTTGCGCGGGACCTAGCGGTTATCCAGCCACCGACAAGGTCATGCAAGGTAAGAATGAGCACCCCAGGGCATATTATTCCAGGATTTTGCAGGCTTATTTTGGTTACAGGAACGAGGCCAACATGGAAGAAGAGGAACGGTTTAAGTATGTGTTCAGCAAAAATCTCCACCCTGACATAAGGATGTCAGTGCAAATGATGGCTAATTTCAAAGAGAAATCCATCAGTGAGATAAAAAGTTGTGCTGTGAATGTTTTTTGAAGTACGTTCACAGGCCGAAACACCCTTTGAGGTGTACCCAGGTGAGAGGATTCCTGCCCAATCATTAGAATTGGAAGGGACGAGAGCTTCGACTCCCCCTCCCAAAAAAGGCGAGAGGAAACGAGGTTTCCCAGCAGCCAAACCACAACAGGTGAGTGTCCCCTGGTCCAGACGAGATCCTAAATGGTTTCCCAAGGAACCAGAGGATGAACGATCGTACCAGAAGGGGGGCAAACACCCTAAGGGTAAAAAGTATGGCACCAAAAGTGACCCATACAACCAGGGATCCTACTGGGAACCCCAAATGGGGGGTACTGTTTCCCCACCACGTTGGGCTGAACAGCCTGACACGAAGAAGAAACAGCAGCAGGCCCAGAAAGAGAACCGCAGTCCTCTGAGCTCGGACGAGACAGACAGGGTGCGTCGGTTGTTGGACTTGTTGGAAGGTGTTGTCACGGACAAACAACATAACGCTTTGTTTGGCGATATCATTGCTGATAAGTCAGAGCACACAGACAACACCGTTACTGCTGTCACAGACAGTCACCATGACACTGTTGTTGTAAACTCTGACACGCCCTCACCTGAGATACGGGGGGTACAATCACACGTCACCGACGGTGATCCGTCACAAACTGAAACCTCAGAAACAGCAACAGCTGTGCTAACGGTTCAGTCAAAACAGGGTGACACAAACAACAACGTTGCCGCTATAATGGACAGCCACCAGAACCTTGTTGTTACAAACAATGAGAGCCCCTCAACACACGGTGAGCGGGTGCTCTCATACATCAATGACGGAAGCCCGTCAAAAGCCGAACTCACAGGAGCAACAGCAACTGCACCAACGGTTTGGAAAAACCAGGATTACACAGGTGTATAAGAACTTAATACTCATACTTAAGAGTCCTTAAGAAGCACAACTTAAACACAAAACTGCTGCTGACCTTCTACCACTCGTCCATCGAGAGCCTGCTGACATACTGTATCTCAGTATGGTACGGCAGCTGCACCCTGGCTGACAGGGAGAGGCTTCAGAGAGTAGTCAAGACAGCACAAAAGATCATTGGCTGCCCTCTCCCCTCCCTGATGGACATTTACACATCACGCTGCCTCAACAGAGCAGAAAACATAATCATGGACTGTTCACACCCGGGTTTTGAAGTGTTTGACTTGTTACCTTCAGGGAAACGCTACAGGTGCATCAGAACAAGAACAAACAGGTTCAAGAACAGTTTTTTCCCGAAAGCCATCACCACACTGAACTCACACATGCACTGATTTAATAATCTAACCTCCCAAACACCTGGACTTCTACTGTGCAATACTACTGACATTTCATACTCTCAATCACCTTAACTACCTCACTAATATCCATAATGTGCAATACAATTGTGTAATACTTGTATTTTTTTACTTTCATTATTATATCTATATTGCGTTACATTTTTTATATTTTTAGTGTGTTTAATGTGTGTTTTCTTAAGGTGTGTTTTTGCACTGGAAAAAGGAGTGGCTCTTAATTTCATTGTACTGCGTATAATGACAATAAAGGCATTCTGATTCTGATTCTAATAGTGTTCACAGGGGAATACCTCTCATAGAATGTGCTATAGGACTGCAGGGCCTCGCAGAGGCGAGGACAACCCTAACAGCTATAGCTATAGTTCACATGCAGGTTGGCGAGATGACACTATACCACCCGGTATATGTGTCTATGGTTGACTCATTCCCATTTTTGGTCGGCCAGGATTTTATAAATCGCTTTGACGCGATTATAGATTATGGTACACAGACAATGTGGGCTAGAGTGAGCAAACCCCTGCCAATACTCATGCCTCCTGAGACAGTCACAGACTGCCCAACAGCAGGCACTGCAGAAGGCACAGAGGACCTCTCAACAGAGAACACAGTCCTGGTAAGTTATCCTTCAAAAGCATGTGGAACCAAAACCACCCAACCGGTGAACCCAACTCTGACTGAACAAGTAAGCCTCTTCTGCAAGCTGAAACAGTCAGGGCCCACCGGATACTACCTACCATTAGTAGTTGAAAATGTAGAGATCCAAGGATCCCACACCAAAGATGCTGTACTGTCGTTGGGGACAGATAAACCAGCTATCAAGGACGGTGCCGTGGACGGCCCTCAGAGGTCCTCTGACCCCTCCTGGCTGCTCGCAACTCTGTCAGTACAACCTACAGCCGAGGTAATGGCAGTCACACGTGCACAGGCTACAGCCAAGCCGGCTGACAACACAGTCTCTGTACAACCCGTGCTGACTGACCCAGACATCATCCAACTTCAGAAGTTGGATCCTGCAATAAACTTGATGATGCTGTCTTTGACTGACCCAGAGAAAAACACTCCGTCCGAAGCCAACCTGGATTCCAATCCAGGCCTTAAAGCCCTCTTTCAGCTGCGCAAACAGCTAAAACTACTCAAGGGCATTCTAACTTTAGCTCATGGAGCTAAAGTTCTCTCCTCACCCGTGTTCGTGGTCCCCCATGACCGAAGGGGGGTGACGTTAGTTAGGGTGATGTTACCAGACGCGATAACGTGATCAAATCTGACATTCAGAGTGAGTGACGCACCGAAACATCGTTTTCTAGTTGCTTAATCACTACTTTTGTCAATGTTGGAACATTGTTTTTCTGGTTGCTTAGTCACTATTTTTGTCGATGTTGAGACATCGTTTAATTGGTTTTTGGTATTGTTTCTGAACACCCCCAGCAAGAATGAATTTTGTGTGTACTTTAGTTAGAGACTAAGAGGACTTTAACTATGCCAACAAGCAGTTCATTTGTTAAAATTCAATCTTTGCGCAGTCATTGTAGATTAATGCTACTTTAAGTACCATAATCTACATTGGTCTCACAACGCTCAAGCTGAACCTACTCGAACAATCCTATTCGGGGGGGGCTAGCTAATCCTTCAGTTGAGTCTCACCATAGACTCCAAAAACATTTAGGGGAAAACCAAAAAACCCAAACCTCAAGTCGTTCGTCTAAAAGGACAACAGACAATTGACCCAAACTATATTTTGCCATGTAAATCTAACTTAAACCAAGTTAGGAATGGAAAAATAGTTTGGAATGCCCTTCTATAGGTATAAATCCTTATATGAAAATTTTTCAGCATGACCCACCCTTTAAACTGGTAACTTTAGCTGATCTAAACCATGATAGCTTACACACCAGGTGCATATAGGTTAAGGTCTTATGTAAAATCCCACTCATAAGCCCAAATAAAACCACATAAACTCATGACACATAGAACCAGAATGGCACCCACTGGGAACCACCAGCAGCAACCTTCGCTGAAGGGACCTACAACTCAAACGTGGGTCTCCAATCTTCATCTAGTGGTCGCCTCTGCAGTTCAATCGAGGGAACCCCTCTGCATGCTGATCAATCAACACCTCCAATCGTTGTGGATTTATCGTTGTAGATTATATGACTTTTTCCAATGGATTACAGACTTTGTTTCCAAGGGCTTAAAGCATTGCTAGAATGGAATTACCAACAACACAATGGAATTACCAACAACATTATGGAATTACCAACAACAGTGTGGAATTACCTAAACCGTTGTGGGATTACCTTCGTTGACTTTTGTTTTCATCTTGCTGGATTACATCAAGCTCAAGGACATTCGGAGGCGTAAATTCATGTTGGAATTCATCCCCATGGACAGGCGATGATTTCCAAAGGGGGGACTGTAGTGGACTAGGCCTCCGACCAAAACCTGCCTCTGAAGACCTTCATGGGACAGGAACTGTTATTTCATTGATTTGAATCCAGAAATACAAATTAGCTCATCCAGAGACTGTCTAATTGTATCCTGAAGTAATCAATTGAAAAAACACTATTCTTCTATATTATCATTACTATTTTACAATATCTTGATAAATCAAAAGTGTATTTAGTTCATACCATTGTTAAATGTTGAAGTGAACCACTCATTTTAAATTAACTGTGAAACAGTATTAATGATTTTTTAATCCTCATTTAAATTAGAAATCAAGTTAAATGTCTATTTACAAAGTATCCTGATGCATGCTCAATAATCCAGGTAGAAAAATCTAAAAAAGTTAAATCTGGTCCTCTGGACATTCAAAAAAAAACAAAGCAAATCAACAAAAAAATGTAGAAACGTTTCGTCTCTCATTCGAGAAACTTCCTCAGTCTGAGGTGCTGTTTTCAGCTCAGTCTCTTAAATAGCACCTTCTCAGAGTGGATCAACCAGTTTTGCTGCTGACAACCAAAACCAGCTGATCACATGCTCAAGAAGGACCATCAGCCTAACAATGGATCATTAGCACACTGATGGCTGTTTACTGTTCACAGAGGGCTGAGTGATACTAGCAATCACAGCATTGTAAGAGGGGGACAGTTGAACCCGGAGGCCTCCACCCCTGTTTAACGATGGACGATTTCTTTTCACAAAGATGGCCTCCTTTACTCCTCTCTCAAACCATCGTTCCTCTCTGTCCAAGAGACTGAGCTGAAAACAGCACCTCAGACTGAGGAAGTTTCTCGGATGAGAGACGAAACGTTTCTACATTTTTTTGTTGATTTGCT
>NC_056519.1:28224698-28229335 GCF_014905685.2 Nematolebias whitei
GACACTTCCTGGAACTATAGGTTTTTCTGGAGTAGTTCTGGAGTGAAGTTCTGTTCTTCAGTTCTAGCTGTTCTGGAGTTCTGGAGTTTTTCCACTGCTGAGTGAAACTTCGGACTCAGTTTTCCAGTCTGATGGAGCCATCCATCTCTGCAGGAGGCACGGCGCCTCACTGTGACTTCACCCGGGCGAACGCCCTATAACTTCTGAGGAAGTTTGTTCTGTTGAACGGAGTTTCTCACGACTTCTGCCGAGTCGCAGCCGCCCTGAGGAGACGCTGAAAGGTAGCGTACCAGGGACCACTTGACCGTAGCGGACCCATCCTCTGCCAAGGTAAAGAGTCGTCACAAGCTTCACGCACTAAGTGGACCGCGGGCGAGCCGCGTTTGAAAGGAGCGTGTTGTTCTGGTACACAGACATACATCTTCCTTAAACATTTTTCCTATTAAACTCCTCCATTTTTCCCATCTTTAAACTTCTATCTTGCCAGTAATTAATCTAGATATCTTCAGAAATGTTTGTTGTTTTTATTAAGTAAAACGTGCCAAGTTTTATTAATCAGAACCAGATCAAGCTAATCAAGTGTACAATGTTTTGATGTTAAATCTTGATTCTGTTCAATAAATGACCACATTTATTTTGATGGGTCAAAGAAAATTAACGTCTCAAGGCACTGATTAAACCATCTTCGCACAGTTACTTCCGTCACATGGCTGTAATTAGCTCTAAAAAGAGAGAACTCGTTTTTTAAATATAATTGTAGTGAAGCTCCGAAGCTAACCTAGCCCTTAGAACACTACAGGTCTGTCCTACAATGGATTTGAAGAAGCCTCTGGCTGAAGACACTTTGTTGTTGTATGACAGTCTGATGAAGAGGATGCTGAGGGTTGTCTACAATGTTCTTCATTTTATGAAGAATCCTTCTTTGAACAATCATCTCCAAAGGTTCTAGAGGAGTCCCCAGAACTGAGCCAGCCTTCTTTATGAGCTTGTTGATCTTTTTTAAGTCACTTGCTCTGGTGCTGCTGCCCCAGCAGATGATGGCAGAAGAGATAGCGCTCTCTACAACAGACTTATAGAAGATATGCAGCATCTTGCTGCAAACATTGAAGGACTTCAGCTTCCTCAAGAAGTACAGTCTGCTCTGTCCCTTCTTTAGACGGCTTCACTGTTGCATTTCCAGTCCAGTCTGTTGTCCAGGTGAACTCCAAGGTATTTATACTTCTCCACCACCTCCACTTCTTCTCCCATGATGGAAATAGGGTTGGACCTGTTCCTGATTCTCCTGAAATCTACAATCATCTCCTTTGTTTTGTTCACATTCAAGATGAGATGATTGTTTCCACACTATGCCACAAAGCGTTCCACCAGTTCCCTGTACTCAGCTTCTTGTCCATCTCTGATACACCCGACTACTGCAGAGTCATCAGAATATTTCTGCAGATAACAGGAGTCTGTTTTATACTGGAAATCTGAGGTGTACAGAGTGAAAAGGAATGGTGAGAGTGCAGTCCCCTGTGGTGTTCCTGAGCTACTGACCACCTGGTCAGACATACAACCCTTCAGTCTCACAAACTATGGTCTGTTTGTCAGGTAGTCTTTGATCCAGGCGATTGTTGAGGCCTCCACCTGAGTCTTCGGAAGTTTCTGACAAAGCAAATCAGGCTGGATTGTGTTAAATGCACTGGAGACATTAAGAACATGACTCTCACACTGCTGTCTGCCTTTTCTAGATGACAGTGAGTTTGCTCAAGCAGGTGTATGATGGCATCTTCAACTCCAAGTCCACGCTGATAAGCAAACTGCAGTGGGTCCTGATATGTGCTTGTTTGTCTAGTCAGGTGGGTCAACAGAAGTCTCTCTAGGACCTTCATGATGTGGGATGTCAGGGCAACAGGTCTATAGTCATTGAGGACTGATGGGTGAGTTTTCTTTGGCACTGGAACAAGACAGGATGTTTTCCACAACACTGGAACCTTCTCCTGGGTCAGACTAAGGTTGAAGAGGTGCTGCAGAACCCCACAGAGCTGCTCTGCACAGACTTTCAGGAATTTGGAACTGACACTATCTGGACCTGCAGCCTTATTCCGGTTCAGACTCTCCAGCTGCTTCCTGACCTGACTTCTAGAGACGCAGAGGGTGGAGGCAAAGGAGGTATTAGCATCTTCTGATTTAGTTGAAGACCAATATGTAGAAGAAGGGTCCATGACTGAGGTTGTAGATACAATATTTGAGGTGTGACAGGACAACCTTGGGTCAATGGAGGGTGGTATGTATGTTTGGCTGTGGGCAACAGAGGAGGATGCTGAGCTTGTTCCTGAACTGAACCTATTGAAGAATGTGTTCAGTTCATTGGCTCTGTTCAAGCTTCCATCCTTCTGATCCTCCTTCTGCTTGAAGCCTGTGATCTGTTTCATCCCTGAACACACCTCTCTGATATTGTTCTGTTGGAGCTTGCTCTCCAGCTTCTTCTTGTACACTTCTTTGCTGTTTCTTATCTTGACTTTTAGTTGCTTCTGTGTGCTCCTCAATAATTCCCTGTCTCCCTCCCTGAAGGCTCTTTTTTTCTGATTTAGCAGTTCCTTCAGGTCAGTGGTAATCCAGGGTTTGCTATTGGGGAAGCATCTCACTGTTTTGGTTAGGATGGTGTTGTTTACACAGAAGTTTATATAGTCGGTCACACACTCAGTCATGGCATTGATGTCCTCTCCATGTGGCTGGCACAGTGCATCCCTGTCTGTAGCTTCAAAACAACCCCGCAGGGCTTCTTCAGCTTCTGTTGACCATTTTCTCATTGTTCTCTTTATTGCAGGTTGCCTCTGAACAAGGGGTTTATATTTTGAGCAGAGAAACACAAGATTGTGATCTGATTTGCCAAGAGGGGGTCTTGCTTTAGCGATGTATGAATCTTTGACATTTGCATAAAATAAGTCCAGCGTTTTGATTTCTCTGGTAGAGCAGCTGACAAACTGTTGGAATGTCGGAAGTGTAGCAGAAAGAGAGGCATGATTAAAATCCCCAGATCTTGCAACAAACTCTCGGCAACAGCATTGGGTTGAATGTAAACAGTTGCCAAAATAACACTGGTGAACTCTCTTGGCAAATAATATGGACGACAACTTAGGGCTAACAGTTCAATATCTGGACTGCAGAGACGACACTTCACAGTAACATGTCCAGGATTACACCATCTGTTGTTCACAAGCACTGCCAACCCACCTCCTTTCCTTTTGCCACTCCTCTTTAAATCTCTATCTGCTCGTATGGTCAGAAAGCCTGGCAAGGAGTTGGGGATATGATCCTGCAGCCATGTCTCAGTGAAACACATAACACTACATTCCTGATACTCTGGATGGGTCCTTGTTAGGGCTTGAAGTTCATCCAACTTGTTTCCCAGTGATCTCACATTGCCCATCATGATTGATGGAAGAGATGGTTCAAATTTCATTCTTCTTTCTTTCTCCCTCTTCTTTGCTCCTGCTCTGCATCCACAACGCCTCCTTTTCAACTCATTTGGGATTTGAGGTTGTAGTTGAGATATTATTTGAGCTTTGGAGATGTTAATCAGCTGCTCCCGGTTGTAAAAAACAACCTTGTTGTTATGGTTATGCATCATAACAAATGTCCAAAAGCAAAGATATTTCTGTAAAAATCCTTCCAGCTGCACAGCATCCAAACCAGAGGAAATAATCATCCAAAAAAAGTGATTTATATCCAGAAAAAAGAGGAATTAAAGTTTTCAAAAGTAACATCTCAGAATGAAAGTAACAGAGCTACTCCAACATGCAGCCGCCTTGAGCGGCGCAATTCTAGAACACTCAATGAGAGATGTATTATTATAGAAAACATTTACCTGCATAAACACATAAACCTGCAATCACAAATACATTGCTGCAAATATAACATACCATAATATAATAAAAATAAGACATGCAATAAGTATAATAAACTCAAAATAACAACATTAGGGTTGAAGGCTCCCTTTGGCATACTTAGCTCCGTGTTTGGTGTCAAAATACCTAAGTAGATTGTACTCTTTGACGACCACCACTGCCTCAAAACACAAGAGACATAGCGGTTTCTCTCCTTGAAGCACAAACATATATTAACCTTCCCATCTTTCTTGAAACAGCCTTCCATCTGCATCATTTTTTTATCTTCCTGGACATTTTAGGGTCATTGTATTTTTCCAATTCCACTTGTTCGGAAGATGATATTGATGTGGAAAAACTTCAGTCTAGTGATGGGATGCTGTTACTTCGCCATACACGTCGCTCCGCCCTATAAGATACAGTCTATATTTGTCTAATAAAGTGGAAAAATCCATAAATGCTGTATGTCGCTTTGCCATATACGTCGCATCTATTATGCATCACCACTGATGCGTTGCATTTGTCATGCGTCACCACTGACAACCTGGAAATGTGGGCCCAACCTGAAAATGTGGGCCGGTATTGTGCCAAAAATCGATGGGCTGCCAAATTGTGGCCGTGGAAGCATGCACAGGAGGACTGTAACAAGAATTTAACAAGATTAACACTTAAAAAACAATTATTTGTTTGCCTGAAATTATAGTAAATGTGTGTCTCAGTTTAACTTTTGCTTAATAAATGCACTTTGATGGTCAAATCAGCTGCATT
>NC_056519.1:28229345-28236061 GCF_014905685.2 Nematolebias whitei
TAACTTTTGCTTAATAAATGCACTTTGATGGTCAAATCAGCTGCATTTCAAAAGCTGATACCTGGAAGTAAATGCGTGCACGCGACAAGCTGCTGTGCAGATTTAACAAGATAAACTCCTCAAAACAATTATTTGTTTGCTCAAAATTAAAGGCGTGTCTCAGTGTAACATTTGCTTAATAAATGCACTTTAATGGTCAAATCAGCTGCATTTCAAAAATAGTTTCGCTGCTGAGGTGCTCCCGGGTGCACGCAGACAAGGAGGAATAAAGGAAGGAGGAATGCTACTCGTTTAATCGATATTTAATAAGAAAAGCACCTAAACAATTGTTTGCTCGAAATTATAGCAAAAGTGCTGGTGAAGATTCTCAGTCATCCAGGACATGATAAATTCAAAAAACGTTCAATACAAAAACAGCTGGACTTTATTTGTAACAGAAGACGTTTTGTTCCTCATCCAAACAATATATATTATAATATATATATATGTATAATATATATAGCAAAGGTGTGTCTCAGTTGAACTTTTACTTAATAAATCCACTTTAATGGTCAAATTAGCTGCATTTTGCTGGGGCGTTGCAGCTGGATTGAGAGTCGGTCCAAGCAGCAAGCAGAACCAAGGTGGTGAAACTATGGCAAGCCGATTGTACCATTAAAAACTGGTGAAGATTCTCATTCATCCAGGACATGGTATATTCAAAAAAGTTCAAGAAAAAACAATAAAGTATAAAGTATAATAAATAAAGTCCAGTTGTTTTTGTCTTGAACTTTTTTAATTTGTCATTATAGCCACGTTTACCTATTACATGATGCAACGGCATGCCATACTGCTACTACTACTCTGCTGCTGAAGATTCTCAGTCATCCAGAACATGGTAAATCCAAAAAAAGTTAAAAATAAAACAACTGGACTTTATTTGTAACTGAAGACGTTTCGCTTCTCATCCGAGGAGCTTACTCAATTCAAAGCTGTAGTGTTCTGTAAGCTTGCATAATGGAGACTGACACTTGCAGACTGACCTCTCACTCTTCACAAGAGGATCGTAAGGGTTTTTGTTAGCCCCATCCACAGAGAGGCCACTCTGGTCACATGGTTGGAACTCTTGATATGTGTGAAACTGGCTGGGTATCAGTCCTAAAGCTGCATAATAAGTTTTTGAAAGCTGAAATCTGAGACCTCCTCCCAGAGATATAAACACTAGATCCCTCATTGGCTGCTGCGGCGCAGGAATTTCGGCCGCCATCTTGGAGCGGTCATCCTTATTTGGTTAAAGCAGAAGATATTTCAGCACTTCGCAGCTTATTTCTGTTCTAATCGACAGATTGTTGACGTCAGGTCTCGGGGGATAACTTTTCACAAGTAAGATGAACATATTATTGTTAGTATTTTGTGAATAGAATATTACTGTACTGTATTTATGTCCACCAGCTGATGTTATGTTCAGTGTAACACGGTGTTCAGCTGCAATGAAGCTAACTGAGATCTGATGACAGGAATATTTTGCTAACAAGCATACTCACTATTTCAGTAGCATTGGTTCATTATCATTATCAACTGAAGGATTTGGGGTGTTCAAAATGACCCGAGCACAGAATTTCAGGAGCACTTCACCTTAGTATAAAAGATTTAATTGAGACAAAGTTAAAGTATGTAGATATTACATGTAATCAGAGTGCAGTCTGAGGAACAAAATCAGAGTGAACCTTGCCTGGTCAATCAGCCCGATGTTTGTTCAACCAAACTCTGTGTCTGAGCGAGATTTATAGGTTTGTCATGTCCCGCCCTTTCGGGTTCAGACAGACTTGTGATTGGATGTCAAAATCTCTTGATAGTCCGAGTGACACCATGTTCAGCCACTCAGGAGCAGATTTTATCTCCAGGGTTACTCCGAAACCCCCCTCGCTCATTCTTCTACTGATAAGGGTTGATTTACGAGCTTTGTTTTGGAACGCAGGACACTTACTCTGGCTCTCGTCTGTGTAAAGCTTTAAAACACGTTTTCTGTGTGTCGGAACTATTATTAATGTGAAAGCATATATACTCAACCTGTGTTAAGTATAAAGTATATGAATGTTGTGATATAGCGTTATTTATGTTTAATCAATGTGTGAGCAGTGTGTCACATTGGTGGGCCCTCACTCTCAGCTGCTTTACTCAGAGAACAAAGAAGGATTGTTTCCTGCTGCACGAACAAGTGTCTTACCCGTCTCTGTTTCCCTCAGAATTATATCAAATGTGAACTTGTATGATTATCCTTAGCACTTGTGAGATTATATATAACATTAAGTAATTAGTGTATGATTATACACGCACACACCTTGTAGAAAATGCATCATTTCACATCATCAAAGAAATGTCAAGGCTTGTCAAAAGATATAAAAAGATATAAAAGATATCAAATCCAACACACCCTCTTTTGGTCTCCCCATATTTATGGGAGACCACACCACGTATGATTTGATTTTACAGATATTTTGATTCTGCCCACTCCAGGTGGCTCTGAACATCTGTGGAGGTGTCACCTGAGTGCTGCATCAGCGTCATAGCGGTTTCAGTCTCAACCTGAATCATTCTACGAACGATCATTCTAGCACAAGGTATAATAACAATCATCAAAACACAAAAAATAATAAGAATTGCAGTCGGGGGGGCCAACATTTTTAGCACAATCTGACTCCAGAGCCGCTCGTGAACCAAGACAGAAACTTCCAGGATCCTGGAGAAGGATTCTCACTCTTAGCCTTCTGCAGCACATTAAGTTGGTTCAAGGCATTGGTCACCCTGGCCTGGGGGTCGTGTCCGGTCTCATCCGGAACATAGGTGCAACAGGTGTCTAAAACGTGATGATTATACAGCTTGACACTTGTCAGGAGGCAGTGAGCCCACTGCCTTCCGAGAAGCGTCCTGCAGGTGGCGGTAGACACAAATAGGAATTGTTCCTCTGGGGTTCATTCTAGTAATTGACTCAGCACCACTACCTGAGATGATTGCATCAGGGAGTACCTGCGAGTCTTACAACGATGTGGATCTTTAACATAATGGTTCCCATGGATCATTTGAAAACTATGAGACAGATTCAACGACAGATGATCCACCTCATTCACTTGAGACCAGGCCATGAGTTTAGGGTCACTGCGTTTGACCCTTAGTTGTTGATGCTGGCAGCGGGAGTAACCTGGAATTACACAGTAATATTCACACAGAAAAATTATGGAAGTGAGTAACACTGTCACCACCCCCAATATTATTGTAATCCTCCAGGGGTTCTGGAACAGACCCATGGTGTTACACTAAAAATACCAAATGAGTAAACCTTAGAAGTTAATTAAAATACTACCAAACTACTGGAAGATTAAATTCAAAATGAGTAAACGATTAAACCACTAGTTATAAAACAACTCATAAAACACTCAAAAATAGCCAAAATTGACCCCTGAAAATTGAGAAATACCAAAAGATTGACCTCTCTTTCAAATACCTCAAAGAATTTTAGAATGTTTATGATGTTCAATTGAATGGAGTAAAATTTTGAAAATTTAGAGTTCTCTAGACCCTTTTTAAAAGCTCTGGTTTGTTTCCTCAGAATGACTGAAAGAAAAGATAAACACTCATATTAAACATTCCTAGCTAGCAGGTCTTCTGTGCTTGAGCTTGCGGTGGGAGGCCTTGTTCGTCCTATTGGTACTCAGCGGGATTCGGCCCGCAGAGATGTCTTCATGTAAAGTCCTCAGAAACTTTATCAGTCTGAGCAGACGTTCTAAATAACGTGTGTGCAGATGGGTCAAACCTATATCAGTGTGTCGCGTCTTCGTTTCTTCACGTCAGGGCTGGGAATCTTCTTTCCTTCCCCATTCCACCTGTCTGACCAACTTAGGCAGAGCGGAGACTCCTTCTCCAAATTTTGCTGCTGCCTTTTTCAACAAGGGGCAAAGAATAAACTCCCACGAAGTTCAGATCACCTCCTCCAGATGCCATGGGGATCTTTACTCCTGCAGTTCCAGCAGGTCTGCTTCGACTTCTTTCAGCGAGCGGTGGGGTTCTTCAGCAGGTGCACATTGGCTGAGATGAAACCACGTGGAGCCTTTTCCTTTCAGACGTACTGCGTGTGAGGTACGGTCTTTGATCTCGTATGGCCCCGTCCACCTTGGTTCCGTCCACTTACGTTTCACCACTCTCAGCAGGACCCAGTTTGCAGGGAGACTCGCCGGCTCCTCCTCCTGAGGAGTACTGGAATCTGGAATCTGTTGAGCAAAACTGGACAACAAAGCTCTGAGAGTGTTGTAATACATCTTGTGTGACATGTTCATTACCTGTTCCGAGGGCCACTCGAGATTTTGCTGAGGCCCAGGGAAAAACCTTCCTGTTGTTAATTCATAAGGGGTGAAACCTGTAACCCTATTACATTATGCTCTCATGCCCATGAGCTCTATGGGCAATGAATCAAGCCAATTGGAATGAGACTGTGCACAGATCTTTGATATTTTTGTTTGAGGTTTCTGTTTAATCTTTCAACCTTCCCCTGAGATTGAGGGTGGTAAACTGTCCCAAAAGCATGCTTCAATCCTAATGCTTTTTCAACCTTCTGAAAATCTGAGTTTTTTTTTTTTTTTTTTTTTTTTTAAATGCGTTCCATTATCCGACCTTATTTATAGTTGGAAACCCGTGTCTCGGTATATAATGGTTTATTAAGCACTTAACGACTGTTTGACTGTCCTCTTTTTTCGCAGGCCAAGCTTCTGGCCACCCCGTGAAGGCATCCTTAATGTTTTGTTGTGAAGTTGATAAAATTTGTATATTAGCATCTCTTTTTAATTTTCTAGCAAGGCAAATCTATAAAATCTGTACATCAATCACAATATTCCTCCCCCATTTTTTCTGAAACAGTACACCAGTGTGCCCTTTTTCAGAAACATCAAAGTAAAGTTTTCCCGTTTTGGTTGTTTGTTAATAAGATTCCCGTTTTGTATTTGCCCAAAATACTGTTTATGTGTGAACTGAATCATCTCCTGTACATGATAATTTATTTATGTATTTATTTTCCAAATTAGCGCTCTTTAGTAAATGTGAGATCAACCACAGTTCAGATTTTCCAGCTCATATTGAAGACCAACATTTGTTACCCAAAAAGAATACAAACAACACTTTTTCATTCTTGTCCCTGAATCCTTAGTCTAATCTGTAAAGACAAAGTGAACCCAATGGAAAAGCCAATAATTTGTTCAGGGGTAACCTTATTCATTTTTGATATAAGATTGTAAAATTATAAATCTCTTCTTTTTGTCTAAAAGCCATTGAACTAGGCAGGTGTCCCAAGTGACCACAATACTACTTTTCAAAATCAAAATTTTGCTGTAATGTTTGAAAAGTGTGTCTATGTGGGTGCATTTATGTCAGAGCAACATGCAGCATCTATCCTGGATCCGGAGTGAACGCACCACCGTACATCACATGCAAAAGTCAACACTTAAATCCAGACGTATAGTGACAGCCCGCTTCAGGTTCTCTCCAGTGTGACTTTGGAGATACTGCAAGTTCAGAGTTCAAGAGTTCATCATGATGTTAGTCCAGCTCCCCCCTCCTGGACAAAATTGCAGGTCAACAGACATCAGCATTTTGTTTCAGTTCAAGTCCATGTGCTCCAAACTTAGATTTTTTGTTGTTGTTGTTTGGTAGCAGAACAGGATGTGGTCTCATGAAGTCACAAGTTCTTGTCAGCCTAGTTTTTCATCAACCCTGCACATGTGATACACTCCTGGGCATTTCAGAACCAGTCCAAGACGTCAAACTGCAACTTGCATGTGGGTTTTCAGCAACCTATATGAACAATTGTGCATTATGTGTCATCAGAACATCCCTCCTGGTTCAAGAACTCACTCAGTTCAACTTTTTCTTAATTTAAGATTAGCTTAAAAATAAAGTAATCCAATTAAATCCTGATATTATTCTTAATTTATTTATTTATAGCTCTAAACCAAACAAAAAGTTGTCTCAGGGCACTTAACAGAAACAGTCTTAAATAGCAAAATCAATTACCCAAATAACAAATCCAATTGCAAAGTTCTCCATCTCAAGTTACACATAGACAAACAAAGCTCATATTGAGCTCTCCGATAGCCATTTCCATCTCTTGAAAATCCATCTGCCTCTACCTCCAGCGGTGTCATAACTGCACTCTGACCAACACAAGGATCTCAAACAGCACCTCATAGTGAAAGCCAAAAAACACCATTAACACTAAACTCAGAATCTAAGGCAGAACTTCCTACACCACACATGTCAAACTCAAAGGTCATGAGAGCTTAAACGGTCTGAATTGTCCTACAGTAAATGAAACGAGAACACAATCTATTAGTGCATTATCCATATTTAATGCCTTAACAGTGCTAAGTCTGCTAAAATGAGCCGTCAACTCCTAATGTGGCTATCTCGGATTTAATTATATTATGTTAAATTTGCACCTAATTTATAGATTTAATAAGCCGTTAATAGTTAATTTTTACTGTAAGGATGGTACCATTTGGTGGCTCGGTTTGTGTCTGTGTTTCCCTAGTGTTTTCTCTTTAGTTTAATTGGTGCCACCCTTGTCTCATCACAGCTGTTTGTAATCACGTCTCGTCTTGTCCCTGTATATAAGCCGTCTGTTCAGTCTTGTTCCTTGTCGCGTCGTATTCGTTGGGTATCCTGTGTTCTCCTGCGTCTCCTGAGTCTTCCCT
>NC_056519.1:28236071-28241345 GCF_014905685.2 Nematolebias whitei
CCTGTCTGCACAACTGGGTTCGTCCCTGACCACCAAATCCTGACATTTATACACCCAATTTGAACAAATGCTCCTTTTGTGGGTCATTCAAAATTCCATTCAACTGCTGTTATAAATCTCTTAGGGTCTTTTAAGTGTTTTTTTTGTTTCAAATCAAATCTTTAAATTAAAAGTCAAGTCTTAGCCAAGCAGTAATTTGCCCTTGACAGACGTCTGTTTAAACCCAAATGTTAACTTTTGGCCTGTAGTGATCATGCTGGGACGTTAGTTGGCGCTGTGGTCCTGTATCTCCGGTTACGCATGCGCACCACCGCGAGTTGCACTTCCTGTCTAGCTAACGTTTAGCTAACCAGTCAGTGAATGTGATGTCAAGGGCATATGCGGTTTGTTGGTTTTATGGAGAGAAAGCGACGGTTTGTGACGGCGAATGGACCATTTATCCATTCAAATGCAACTCGGTCGACTGGTGGACCTGAAAACAAGCCGTAGATGTTGGACTTTAACAACTTCGTAGCGGATTTATCGCAGGTACAGTAGTACTCGGCCTTTACTTTTAAGCAATACTCAATTTGAATTTATTAACGCATATATATTTCTTCTTCTCCTTTTGTTTTATGTTTCGTGACACACATTTGGTGTGTCGGTTCTGGTCGAGTCGGAGTGGCGGATGGATGGGGCGGCTGTGAACCGACGGGGTCGAATCCGGTTCCAGCAAATCTTCGCCTCAATGAGTGGGTTTTAATGTAACTATCAGTGTCTGTGGGCAATTGTTGTTTAATAAAACCGGAAAAAGATAAAAGTGGATCTGTTTCAGTTATTTTTTATTAAGTGTGGTTTGGTTTCAAAGGTCAGAGGTAGTCTCTTGACATGAAGTGAATTTAAACAGTTTAAAGGGATATTTCAGAATTTTTTATAAATTAAGTCAGTCAGTTAAAGGGAATTTCAGATATTTTCTAAGTTGGGTTTTGGTACAAGATTATAAACAGTAGCTATCTTACCCAATGTAGATGGCTTATAAAATCAATGTCAATTTCTATTTTTCAACATCATGCAGTATTTTTTTAATCTAAATTCAGATAACTTGTTTTTTAGAATTTCATACTTCTTAAAACTTTAGTGCAACATGACGCGAGCGTGTGTGTTTGTGCGTGTGTGTGTTTGTGCGTGTGTGTGTTTGTGCGTGTGTGCATTTGGTCTCCCAGACCGAGAGCCGGCAACACCACAGATAACAGAAAAAGTCAGCCGTACGCTTGAAGGACATTATAGAATCAAAAAAACAAATAGTGAACAGTTATCTGTAAACTTATGTTACTCAATAAGCTTTACAGACAAAGTAGACAAGGTATTTTAGCATTTTTTCTTATGCAATTAGTGGGTGTTATCTTTTTTCTGACAAACAAAGCTGCAGTCTTTGTTCCCCAGATGAAAAAGATTCACTTAACCCAAACTCAGTTAAAAAAAAGTCTGCTTCGGGTCCCGTCTGTTAGTACAGCCAAGGATCCTCCACAGGATCAGCCTGTCACTTTAAACATACACACAGACAGACAGTCACACATAGACAGACAGGAGTTTTGCACGTGTCTCACAATTTTTTCAGAATAAATGCCGGCTTATGAGTCTCACTTAAATTTTTTTAGAAAGGGTCTTGACCATAGTCTCACCTGTTTTTGTCAATTAAGATCTTGATTCAGGAAAGGTCTCACTTGTGCTTGTAACCTTGTAACCTTTTTAATTTGTCTGCGGCCCCAGAAAGACTTATATTTCACATTACTCTGCTCCAAGAGCACCATTGCTCATTCAGCATAAACCACACTCATACGGCCCTCAAACTTTATTTTGTAATCCTTGCACTCCACGAGCTGCTGACCGCGCGTTGATCGGAGCCCACACAAGCCTCGACCCAAAACAGTGTCAACTTTTTGTTGCACCGATCAAAGCACTGATCAGCCACCTCCACCCGAGGTGTCTGTGCTCGTTTATTCACACACACAGACAGATGAGTCTGCGCGTCTCCCCTCTGTTTCCTTGTTTCCAAACAACACTTTATTTATTTTCTTCACTCCTTTTTATGCATTTTAATTGTTTAATTTTTTTTCCATCTACTCGTGTGCGGCATTTTTTATTATGAGTTTTTTATTAATCGCATCGTGTGCGGCATTTTTAATTTTGCGTTTTTTTTCCGTCGCCTCGTGTGCGGAGTTTTCTAATTTTGAGGGTTTTTTTTATTTTTTAGGGTGGTTTCTCCTTTTATAAATTGTTTCCACGCCTTTTCCACGGTCCCCGACTCGCGTTTTAATCCTAGTTTTATTTGCCAATTCCGTCCGTTTAAGGGGTCCCTCAATTCCCCAGCCCGACGTCAGCTGAGCTCACGTGACCCAATCTACGTTTAACTACCGGCCCATCGACCGATAGGGGGCACGCTACTGCAGAGATACTACTAGGATTTTTCTTCTTCCCTTATTTCTGTTTTTTGGCCTTCTTACTCTCTTTTTTTATCTCTTATCTCTTATCTTCACTTTTCTCTTTGACCTTAGTCTTAGCGCTTCTCTTTGTTATTTGTACTTTATTATCCTATTATTCTGCACACTTTAAGCTCCGTGCTCAATATCTCTAGTTATTATATTAACATTTAGCTGCTAATCCTCCTTTATTTCAGGAGACAGAACCCACCATGCTCATCCAGAGGCTTCAATTTGGTTTACGCCCGAATTGCGGAGTTTTTGGGCCTTTCGGACAACTTAGGTAACCCGCTTACCTGTTTTAATGTAAGTCGCCTCCCCTCTGGATGCGAACGGCCGCTCCGCTCATGGGTCGAATCTCACCGCTCCTCGTGTGCTCGAAGATCATCATGTCGGGGTCACCATTTGAAGGATTTGGGGTGTTCAAAATGACCCGAGCACAGAATTTCAGGAGCACTTAACCTTAGTATAAAAGATTTAATTGAGACAAAGTTAAAGTATGCAGATATTACATGTAATCAGAGTGCAGTCTGAGGAACAAAATCAGAGTGAACCTTGCCTGGTCAATCAGCCCGATGTTTGTTCAACCAAACTCTGTGTCTGAGCGAGATTTATAGGTTTGTCATGTCCCGCCCTTTCGGGTTCATACAGACTTGTGATTGGATGTCAAAATCTCTTGATAGTCCGAGTGACACCATGTTCAGCCACTCAGGAGCAGATTTTATCTCCAGGGTTACTCCGAAACCCCCCTCGCTCATTCTTCTACTGATAAGGGTTGATTTACGAGCTTTGTTTTGGAACGCAGGACACTTACTCTGGCTCTCGTCTGTGTAAAGCTTTAAAACACGTTTTCTGTGTGTCTGAACTATTATTAATGTGAAAGCATATATACTCAACCTGTGTTAAGTATAAAGTATATGAATGTTGTGATTTAGCGTTATTTATGTTTAATCAATGTGTGAGCAGTGTGTCACATTGGTGGGCCCTCACTCTCAGCTGCTTTACTCAGAGAACAAAGAAGGATCGTTTCCTGCTGCACGAACAAGTGTCTTACCTGTCTCTGTTTCCCTCAAAATTATATCAAATGTGAACTTGTATGATTATCCTTAGCACTTGTGAGATTATATATAACATTAAGTAATTAGTGTATGATTATACACGCACACACCTTGTAGAAAATGCATCATTTCACATCATCACAGAAATGTCAAGGCTTGTCAAAAGATATAAAAAGATATAAAAGATATCAAATCCAACACAACAGATACTGGAGTTTTGTTTAAGTTCTAGGAAATTAAAAAATAAAACTAGGGAGAATATAGGAAATAGAAAATAAGATTGACCTCCTTTGTACAATGTTTTTGTGTAGACACAAATCTCCTGTTTTCATTTTGAAGGTTTCCCAAAGAAAAAGATGTGAGGAAGAGGTGGAAGTATCTTTGAGGAGGATTCATCTGAGCAGTGAGGATTTTAAACTGGAGGATTTTGATCAAACTGATCAGACTGTCCGACTGAGAGGTGGTGTGGTACCATCGGTTCATCCACAAAGAGTAGGAGCATCATTATAAGTCCATTAACGTTCATAAATTTACATATTTTATTGTCAGTCACAAGGTGAGATACCTCCATGTGTTTATATGTACAGGTAACTATAGACTGTAAAGTTCATATTCATTATGTTTTTCATTTCATCTTGAAAACTGCAGGACTACAGGAACTCAACAAAAGCTGGAGCTGCTCTGTCTGTGGCCTCTCAGGAACATGCATGTCACACACAACCTCGGCCTCATGATGTGAATATTTCTATTTTAAACTTTTATTATTTTAATTTACCCTTTATTTATACAGGTAGTCTCATTGAGTCACGAGAACTCATTTTCAGGAGAGACCCGTTTAGGGAGCAGATGGGGGGGGGGGTTAAGAGCCTTGCTCAGGGGCCCAGAGTGGGGCCAATGAGGGTGGAGGCAGGTGTGGGTGTTTCACCTTTTCCACCCACATTTTGATGTTGATGGTACCAGGAGTTGAACCTGCGACGTTCCGATCACAGGCCCATCTTCTAACCTCTGCGCCACCACTCCCCCACATAACATCATATCATAATGGTTATGGCCATATTAAAATCTCACTGGTTTCCTTCCAGATGTGTTAAACAGCTACTGGTCCCCCTGATGTTTACAGGTGGCTGTGGTCAGTGGATGAAAAGCCTGGCATGAACAAGATGATGCAGGAGAACGTCATTTGACGAGAGCTACCACCTTCTAACTCTGAAGAACAACAGCAGCTCAGTGATTCCCTCAAGGCTCAGTGAAGGTGTTGAGAGCTGCAGAGAGGCTGATTCCTGGAGCTTCAACACAGCAACCTCCAAACATGTCCACCCTCACACACATCATCCGTGGAGAGATTGGAACAGAGCAGGCAGCACAAGATAATAAGACAGTGATAACAATGACAACAATAGACATTCACAAAAGATTCATACAAATTTAAATTGTTCTATTGTTTGTTTTACAATTGAAAAACAGTTTGTTATCCACTGTTGTCATCACTCTTTGTTAAAATCCAGGTCTCTCTTGTAAATGAGTCCGATTGGCTCAGTGGGACTAACCTGTATCAATGAATATATATATATATATATATATATATATATATATATATATATATATGCACATAGTGATTTATTCTACCTTTTATTTATACAGGTTGACTTCATCGAGCCACAAGGACTCATTTACAAGAGACCTGCTCCAGACAGAACATATAAAGTACAAACAAGAATAACAGTAAACAATGGCAATGATAAACTACAGTAAAAATG
>NC_056519.1:28241445-28244473 GCF_014905685.2 Nematolebias whitei
AGGGTCTCTTCGCCGCCAGCTGCGGTCTCCAGGGTCTCTTCGCCGCCAGCTGCGGTCTTCAAGTCGTCGTCGCCGCCTGCCACGGCCTCCAAGTCGTCATCGCCGCCTGCCGCGGCCTCCATGTCATCATCGCCGCGGTCTCCAAGTCGTCATCGCCGCCTGCCGCGGCCTCCAAGTCGTCATCGCTGCCTGCCGCGGCCTCCAAGTCGTCATCGCCACCTGCCGCAGCCTCCAAGTCGTCATCGCCGCCTGCCGCGGCCTCCAAGGTCCTATGTGTTGGACGGCCTCCCGGCCGCCCCCCGGAACGTGGTTCCCGTGATGGACGGCCTCCCGGCTGCCCCCCAGAACGTGGTTCCTGTGATGGACGGCCTCCCGGCCGCCCCCCAGAACGAGGTTCCCGTGAAGGACGGCCTCCCGGCCACCCCCCTGACCTGGCCCGGCTTGATGGATGGCCTCCCGGCCGCCCGCCGGAACAATGACTCTAGGGACGGTCTCTTGACCGTTCAGATCTTTTGTGTTTTCCTGCTTGTGTTTTGTGTTAGTTTTTGTCAGGTCTTTGTTTTCTTCCTTGTGTTTCCTCGGGTCCTCCACCCTTGCAGTGCCACCCTCCACCCGCCCAAGTCCTTCGGGAGGGGTTTTTTTTGGGGACGCCTGGGGGCGTCCTTGAGGGGGGGGGGTACTGTAAGGATGGTACCATTTGGTGGCTCGGTTTGTGTCTGTGTTTTCCTAGTGTTTTCTCTTTAGTTTAATTGGTGCCACCCTTGTCTCGTCACAGCTGTTTGTAATCACGTCTCGTCTTGTCCCTGTATATAAGCCGTCTGTTCAGTCTTGTTCCTTGTCGTGTCATATTCGTTGGGTATCCTGTGTTCTCCTGCGTCTCCTGAGTCTTCCCTGAGCTTCCTGAGTCCCTTCTGAGTTTCCCTCCTGAGCCTTCTATTGCTGTAAGTTTTGCTGCCACGTCAGCTTATTATTTTGTTCTTTATTCATCATTAAAATATTTATTTTTGTAATCTGCCGAGTTGAGTCCTGTCTGCACAACTGGGTTCGTCCCTGACCACCAAATCCTGACATTACGACGCGACCACATATCAGAACCCAGCGGGCAGGATTCTCTCGGCAACTTACCTTTTTTCTTTTTCTCCTCCGAGCCTCCTGAGATGAGCAAGCCCACAATCCGGTGTGGCGGGTTCTGCACCAGGCCCGTCCGCCCACAAGGACGTTATGACCAGGAGGTGGAAATCCTGTCTTCACCACTCCTGGTCCTCGAGGAAAACAGGGCTTGGCACCGGGGAAGCTACCAGACCCCTGTTTCTGAGTTTGCCTCGCCCAGCTATTCGGGGTGGACGTCGGGGGAGGACGAAGAAATCGAGGATGAGTTCTGTTTTGTTCCTGTCCCCCGACTCTCCCGCCGTCACCGGGGAGGTAGAAAGCGGTCCCGGGGGCAGTCCGCGGCGACCGGCCCGGTCTCGTCGGCTGAGCAGAATCTTAGAGTTGGTTCTGGTGTTTCTGTGGGAGCCGGGTCCGCCGCCTCACCTCTCAGGTTTCCGGTGGGGGCGAGATCCGACGTCCCGCGGGAGTTCCGGTCCACTCCTGTTCAGTTCGGCGAGTCCGGTCTACTTGACATCACAGGGGCGGATTCTGTGGCCTCACCTTCCAGGTTCCTGGTGGGGGCGGTGTCCGGCCTCTCACGTCACACCACGCTGCGGCTGTCCAACCCAGTCTGGCCGTACCTCTTGTGCATTCTCCCGGTGACTCTGTGGGGGCGTGTTCCGCCGCCCCACCTCCCAGGTTTCCGGTGGGGGCGACACCTGACACCACACCCTCACATAGAGACATTTGTCCGTCTGTCACATATTCACCCCATGAACTTGCTTCTATAAACCAGATTTTACTAGATTCATTTCTTAATGCTAAACATAACCCGGACTGTTCAGACGTTATATTTTCCCTGATGGAGGCTTTTTTAGTTTCACGGCCCGGTCTCATTCTGCTCCCAGAGTATAATCGGTTATTAATAGAAATTAGGACTCTCATCACACCCAAGGTCACTAATACACATTCTGAACCCATAATTCATCCTGCATCTTTTTTCCCCACCGTCTCTGAACTCTCCTCTGCTCCTCTGACTCCTGCACCCATCACCTTCGCCGTTGGTGCTCCTGCTCCTGTCGCCTCAGAAGATTCAGCATCTGTTTCTGTTTCCTGCCACCGCCGCCGCAGAAGATCCGTTCCTGCCGCCGACACAGCAGAAGAGTCAGTTCCTGCCGCCGCCGCAGAGGAGTCAGTTCCTGCCGCCGCCGCAGAGGAGTCAGTTCCTGCCGCTGCCGCAGCACCCAAGGCCTCTCCGTCGTCTGCTGCAGAGCCACAGGCCTCTCCGTCGTCTGCTGCAGCTCTCCGTTGTCTGCTGCAGAGCCACAGGCCTCTCCGTCATCTGCTGCAGAGCCACAGGCCTCTCCGTCGTCTGCTGCAGAGCCACAGGCCTCTCCGTCATCTGCTGCAGAGCCACAGGCCTCCATGACAGCACCGGCGCTCTCCAAGTCTCCAGAGGGGCCGGCGCTCTCCAAGTCTCCAGAGGGGCCGGCGCTCTCCGAGTCTCCACGCTGCAGCCCCCAAGTCCTCCTCACTGCCGGGTACGGCCCCCAAGTCCTCCTCGCCGCCGGATGCGGCCCCAAGTCCTCCTTGCCGCCGGATACGGCCCCCAAGTCCTCTTCGCCGTCAGATACGGTCCCCAAGGCCTCTACGCCGCCTGATGCGGCCTCCTCGTCGTCTACGCCGCCTGATGCAGCCTCCTCGTCGTCTACGCCGCCTGATACGGCCTTCAAGGTCTCTTCGCCGCCAGCTGCGGTCTCCGGGGTCTCCTTGCCCCCAGCTGCGGTCTCCGGGTTCTCCTCGCCACCAGCTGCGGTCTCCGGGGTCTCCTCGCCGCCAGCTGCGGTGTCTGGGGTCTCTTCTCCGCCAGCTGCGGTCTCTAGGGTCTCTTCGCCGCCAGCTGCGGTCTCCAGGGTCTCTTCGCCGCCAGCTGCGGTCT
>NC_056519.1:28244573-28253062 GCF_014905685.2 Nematolebias whitei
ATATTCAATCCATGGAAGATGCTGACTCCAAGTGGCAGGATTGTTCTTGATCACGCACCTTAACGTAGCCTCCAACTCCTGATTACACCTCTCCGTCTGGCCATTTGACTGTGGGTGATAACCTGAGGTTAGACTGGTGGTCGCCCCCAGGGCTTGGCAGAAAGATCTCCAGACCTGAGATATAAATTGGGGACCTCTGTCTGATACGACATCTGTAGGGATGCCATGGAGGCGAAAGACGTGTCTAATCATGATCTGAGCAGTCTCGAAGGCAGATGGGAGTTTAGTGAGTGGAATGAAATGTGCGGCTTTGGAAAAACGATCAACTATGTTGCAGATAACGGAATTACCTTCAGACAGGGGCAAACCAGTGATAAAATCCAGAGCAATATGGGACCATGGACGACTGGGAGTGGGTAAAGGATGGAGCAGACCCGCAGGGGGTTTGTTATTATTCTTGTTCTGGGCACAAGTCAGACATGCAGATACAAATTCCCTCACATCTTTTGCCATGTCTGGCCACCAGAAAAGCGTCTTGGTGAGCTTCAGCATGCGTACAGTGCCAGGATGGCAAGAGAACCTTGCTGTATGAAGCCAGCTCAGTACCTTGTTAACCATGGTGGAAGGCACGAATGTCCGTCCTGGTGGGCCAGTTCCAGGATCTGGTTCTCTTTGCTGAGCATCTTTGATGTCCTTCTCAATCTCCCAGGTCACAATGCCCACCGTGCAGGATGTGGGCAGGATGTCTTCAGGTACGTCGGGGTCCTCAGTAGGAGCGAACTGACGAGAGAGAGCATCAGGTTTTACATTACGAGAACCAGGAATATAAGTTATGGAGAAGTTCAATCGTGCAAAAAACAGTGACCATCTAGCTTGTCTGGCATTCAATCTCTTCGCTTTCTGGCTATAAGCCAGATTCTTGTGGTCAGTCCAGATAATGAACGGTAGTTTGTCTCCCTCAAGCCAATGTCGCCATTCCTCGAGAGTTAATTTAATGGCCAAGAGCTCTCTATTTCCCACATCGTAATTGCGTTCAGAAATAGAAAGACGCCGGGAGAAAAAGGCACAAGGGTGTAATTTCCCATCCTCAGAGGTTCTTTGGGATAACACTGCCCCAACACCCGAGTCGGAGGCATCTACTTCCACTATGAACTGCTTGTTAGAGTCAGGGTGGGAGAGGATGGGAGCAGAAGAAAACAAACGTTTCAATTCCTGGAACGCCGCTTCGGCCTCTGAGGTCCAGGAGAACCGTCTTAGGGTGGAGGTTAGCTGAGTGCGGGGTGCGGCAATCTTACTATAATTCCTTATGAAACGTCTGTAAAAATGAGCAAAACCCAGAAAACGTTGCAGCTGTTTCCAGTTAACTGGAGTAAGCCATTCAGCGACGGCTTTAGTTTTCTCCGGGTCTGAGCGAACCTGTCCTCTCTCAAATATGAATCCCAAAAACGTGACAGTAGTAACGTGAAACTCACATTTCTCAGCTTTGATGAATAATTGATTTTCAAGAAGTCTTTGGAGAACTGCTTGCACGTGTTTAGGGTGTTGTTCTTTATTCTTTGAATAAATGGTATGGTATGGTATATAGTTTATTCATTTTAAAAAAGTACAAAACAATTCCATAACAATATAAAAAAAGATACAAAAGATTTAAAAATGAAAGGCAGCAGAAAGAAGAAAAAAATCTTATTATATCTGCCCCTTTTTTCAAAACAATTATTTCAGACATAATAATCTTCAAGTAACAGAACAAAATGAATAACTTTCTAATTTATCTAATTCTAATACAAAACACACACTAAGCTACTTCATATATACTTTTTTAACAATTCAGTTTTGATCTTTTTCTTAAATGTGCACATTGACTTGACATTTTTCACATCACTCTCTAGACCATTCCACAGTCCAACTCCTTGGATTGAGGTAGACCTTCCCTTCAGACTAGTTCTGAATTTTGGTTTGACAAATATCTCTATCCCCTTAAGATTGTAGCAACTTTGTCTTTTAACAAAATTTCTTTGGATATTTAATGGTAATGTGTGATTTTGAGCCATATACATAACTGATAAAATACTGTAATCTACTAGATCATGGAATTTCAATAACTTCAGTTGATAAAATAATGTGCTTGATGGGTGACAGTAATGCTTTCTGGTGATAATTCTTACAGCTCTTTTCTGTAAAATAAAAATAGGTTTTGTAAATGTTTTACACGCTTTCCCCCAAACATCAATGCAATAGATTAAATGTGGACCAATGATTGTGTTATACAACATGTACAGAGCTTTATCATTTAATAATTCCCTGACTTTGTATAGTACTGCAATAGATTTAGATATTGTTGTTCTTACAGAATTTATGTGATTTTTCCATGTTAGCTGTTCATCAATGATTACACCCAAAAATTTCATCTCATTAACTCTACAAATCTCAACACCCTCAATTTTAAATGGATCATCAACAGTTCTCTTTTTGTTGCTAAATATCATGTATTTAGTTTTATCTAAATTTAATAATTTATTAATTTTAAACCAAGTTTGTATTTTATCAAATTCTGTCTTCATCAATTCCAACATCCGTTTTACATCTTTACCCAAACAGAAAAATGTGGTGTCATCTGCAAAAAGGACACATTTGAGGAGTCCTGATACATTCACTAAGTCATTCACATATAAAATAAATAACTTTGGTCCAAGTACAGAGCAAATGAGGATGTCATCAAGATAGACGAACACAAACACGTTTAAAAAATCCCTCAGGACATCATTAACTAATGCCTGGAAAACGGCGGGTGCGTTAGTAAGGCCGAAAGGCATAACCAAGTATTCAAAATGGCCTAAAGGTGTCTTGAATGCGGTTTTCCATTCATCTCCATCCCTTATTCGTACTAGATGGTAAGCATTACGGAGGTCTAATTTGGTAAAAATAACTGCATCCTGTAGCTGCTCATACATAGAGTCCATGAGGGGTAGGGGGTATTTGTTCTTAACAGTTATTTGGTTTAGCCCTCTGAAATCAATACATGGTCGCAGTGTTTTGTCCTTCTTGGCCACAAAGAAAAACCCGGCTCCCACTGGGGACGTGGACGGGCGAATGATACCAGATTTTAATGAATCGTTGATGTACTGTGTCATCGACTCCCTCTCAGGGCCCGACAAGTTATATAACCTGCTGGAAGGTAGTGGAGCACCCGGAAGGAGGTCAATGGCACAGTCATAAGGTCTGTGAGGTGGTAAAGATAAGGCTTGCCGTTTACTGAATACGGGAGCCAGAGAATGATATATTTCAGGTACTTTAGATAGGTCAATTATCTCCTGAGATTGGATATGGGAAGCACCAGGAGTAATGGCTGACCGTAAACAATTTACAGAGCACGAGTCCCTCCATCTCTCAATTCTATTCTCAGTCCAATTAATGAGTGGGTTATGTTGTGACAACCATGGGTAACCCAAAATTAGCTGAGACTTAGGAGAGTTGAAAACGAAAAATTCACCCACCTCACGATGGTTCCCAGAAACCACAAATTCAACTTTATTAGTCTTACAGCAGATGGAGGAAATCTTTTGCCCAGTAAGTGCAGCCACCGAGATTACAGGAGACAACTCTGTTGTGGGGATTTGTAGCTCTTCCACCAAGTTTTGGCTGATTAAGTTCTGTTCTGCCCCAGAGTCAATCAGAGCCTGAATGGGAAAATTAGTGGTTTTAATACACAAGATAGTTGGTAAACAAAGATTTCTTTTAGGAGAGAATGAAGAACTACCCACCAGTATCTCCCGTTCTACTGGTGGGCTTTCCCTTTTAAACATAGCCGGCATGCTGCTAGAATGTGACCTCTCTTACCACAATACAAGCATTCGTTGTGGTTTATACGACGCTGATGCTCCTCCGGAGTGAGCCGAGTCCTGCCGATCTGCATGGGCTCAGGTTCGGGTTGCCTGGGTGACGACACAGGCCAACTACTTCCTGGTTCCAAGTGCTCATGGGAAATGTAGTCCTTTTCAGTGGCGAGCTCTCGAAAACGATTGTCGATCTTAATTGCGAGGGTGATAAGTTGATCCAGGTCTGTGGGAGTCTCGCAGGTAGCAAGTCGATTCTTGATGCCTTTATTTAATGCGTTGATGAATGCTCCTTTGAAAGCTCTCTCTCCCCAGTCCGCTCGCTCCGCCCAGATGCGGAACTGAATGGCAAAGTCAGCAACCGTCTTGTTACCTTGCCGCAAGGAAAACATCTTCTGGGTTGCTTCTTCTTGTTGCAATGGTCTATCGAAACACTGTCGGAAATCCTCGAGGAAAGTGGAGTAACTCATGGAGTTAATCTGGCGTTTCTGCAAGTAAGCTTGTGCCCACTGGAGAGCTTCACCTTTTAAAGCACTCACAACATAAGTTATACGGGAGGAATCTGAAGCGTGGGTTACTGGAGCTCGATTAAAAGCAAGCTCACATTGTAGTAAAAAACCACCGCATTTGCTGGCGTTACCTTCAAAACATTCAGATGGTCTGATGTCAGGTTCTCGGAGAGTTGTCGGACCAAAAAGGACGGGTACCGGTGGGGGTGGCTGGCTTGGCGTAACGAGCGTTGGTAGGAGGGTTGAAAGCTTTTGTTCAATTGACTGGATCATTCCTCCGAGCTGTTGGAGGTTATTCTGTACAGTTTGTTGTTGAGACATAACAGTTTGGAGGGTTAAATCATGTTGATCAATACATCTGTTTTGGGCTACGATAGACTGCTGAAACTGTCCCTGTTCAGTCTTGCCTTGGGGGTCAGTTTGGCTGGAACATTCTGTCATGTTTGTAGTATGTCTTGACCCCAAGTGGCAGACCGGACAGAAAAACAGAAACAGAGTTATCAAAAAATAATCTCTTTATTTACAGGTGCGGGGCTGTTGAGGGAGAAGAGGACAATGGTAAGTAATGGATTTGTAGAGTTGAAACCTCTTAAAGGAAATGATAGTAAATTCTTTCTCTTACTGAAAACAAGTCCTTGTTGTGGCAGAGTCCGTGAGGGGAGAAAAGTCCTTTGTTCTACTGGAGGTTCCTGGATGAGAGGCGAGGATCGTTGGAGAGAGGATCAGGTTAGTAGAAGTTCCTTTTCCTGGTAATAGTTTTCAAGCGTGGCTTCCTTGAAGAGACACGGATCCCGGTGTATGAGCATCCACGATACACGAAGGCCTAAGAAGGCTGAGTGGAGTCCAGGGCTAGGGAGTCACAGTGGCTTGGTAATGTTCCGGCGTCGAAGGAGTGTCTGGCTGAGGCTTTTAAGCTCCTCCAGCATCGTCCCTCAGAATCAGGTGCAGGTGTGTGGTGGTTGATTGTAGAAACTGCTGCTGCTGTGAAAGAGAGAGAGTGTGGCAGACAGAAACAGAAATCCTACACGAGGTGGCTGTGGGGGATTTCGTCTTCAACAGAGCCAGTCTCAGCTTCAGTGAGCAGCCCGTTACTTTTAACGAAGGACTGTCCACCTCCGTGAAATCGCTGTTTTCACCTGGAGGAGACACTCCGGTGCTTTGAAGCGCCGCCGGACCGGGCCGCTGGACCGGAGCAGAACCGGGCCAGGGACATCTTCAGCCTCTTCGTCTCTCTCTCTCGTGCTGTGGTGCGCCGGAGCTGGACTGGAGCAGAATCGGACCGGACCAGTGTCGACTTCAGCCTCAGCCTCTCCGGTCAGTCTCGTTTTCACCGGGGGTGCCTCTCCTGCTGTCGGGTGTGGAGGTGTCGTGTAGAGAAGCCGAGGAGCAGCGTGGAGGAGCAGCGTGGAGGAGCAGCGTGAAGGAGCAGGGCTGCGTGGTGCTCGAGAGAAGTTCGGAGTTTGTATCGGAGTTGCTCAGACCTACATCCAAACTCACCTGGATAATAATTAATTTTATTCCGGATCACGCTGTTGGCCCCTGTTGACCTGAAACAAGCTTGGATCATGCCTTTCACTTCAGGAGGATTTTCTGGCAGCTCGCTCTGCTATTTGCTACAAATTATCTGTTTCTGTTTCGGCCTGTTGATTCTGGACTCAGCTTCTGTTTCCCATGGGAGCATCCATCCATCCATCTTCACTGGGGGGCCGAAGCCCCTCTCAGCCCAACTCAAACTGCAGTTCGGCCACCTCGTCGGGTTTGTTTGCCCATTTGAACTGTGACGTTTTATGGTCTGAAACTTTTCTGTATCATTCATATTACTGTCACTATTTTCAGTTCTCAGATTATCTGGAGTCACTGAATCTTGTTAATACACCTGAATCTGCCCATTAATGCAACTTTCACTGTTTTTGGGTTCTGTATGATCGCGTCTTCATTTATGTTTCTCATGGTTCGATTATGGGGGCTAATTGTCACACTGTTAACTTCTCTAATTACACATCAGTCACAAAAAACTCAAGAAAATGTCTGATAATAATGTTGTTACTGCTCTCAGGCATTCAACCCAACCCTGGAACCCCCACTAATTACAGCACACTAAATGACTTTAAGAATGTGTCTGGTCTTCATTTTCTGCATGTAAACGCTCGTAGCCTTCTGAGAAAACGATGCCTTGAAAATTCTGGTCAGTTCTTCTGGGGTAGATGTTATCTTCGTCTCTGAAACCTGGCTCAACAAATCTGTACTCAATAATGACCTGGCAATCAATGGATTTAACATCTACCACTGTGATCGTCAAAAAAAAAAGGGGGGGGGGAGTCGCTGTTTACATCAGAGATTCTTTGGTTACTAGTCCTGTGTCTTCTAAAACAATTCCAAACCAGTTTGAAGCCTTATCTGTAGACATCACCTTGAATGGAGGCCAGATCTTCACTGTAGTCTGCTGTTACCGCCCACCTTCAGCAACACCTGAGGCTCTGTCCTCCCTGATGGAATTTCTTGGTAATTTAAAATTCAAAGAGATCCTTTTGGCTGGAGACCTCAACATTGATTGGTGTAAGTCGACCCCCCTCTGTGATAAATTCAAGGAATGTTGCCTGTCTCTCAATCTTACCCAACTGATCAACTTTCCCACTAGATTAAAGAAAAACCGTCCTGAAAAATCCTCCATCTTAGACCTGTTTCTAACTAATATGCCTCACAAATTCCCTGGTACAGGTGTATTTGCCAATATCTTGAGTGATCATTGTGTGACAGCTGCTTTGAGAAATATTAAACTTCCACCTACTAACCCCAGATTAATTCAAAAAAGGGATCTGAAACATTTTTGTGAACAGTCATTCCTCTGGGATCTGTCTCACTTTGACTGGCATCGTATTCTGTTAACTGATGACGTGAACTCCGCTTGGAACTATTTTCATAATAGTTTCATTTATTTTGTGAACAAACATGCTCCTTTTTGTCAGTTCAGAATAAAGGGACGAGACAGCCCCTGGTTTACTCCAGAGCTAGCTGACCTCCTGCACAGGAGAGATCATCTTTGGGCCACAGCGAGAAAATCTGACTCAGACACTGATTGGTTGAGTTTTTGACAGATGAGGAATAAATGCACAACTGTTGTCAAAGCAGCAAAACGCAACTATTTCTTATCTCAGACCTCCAAAAATCTAAATGACCCTAACAGATTCTGAAAAACCATCAAATCTCTCTCAGGCACCACCCAATCATCTGACCTCCCATCACAACTTCTCGTTAACTCTGTTCCTGTGTCAAATAAGCATGAGATCCTGAAATGTTTCAACAAACATTTAGTTGCTTCTAGTTCTTTATTCGACACAGTTACTAATGGAAAATCAGCCACTTCACTCAATAACCAAACTTCTACAAATCAAATCCCTCCTACAAGTCAATCCTCAGTTAATCACACCTTCTCTTTTTCTCCATTCTCAGTCAGGGAAGTTAATAAACTGTTAAAAGATCTAGATCCTAAAAAATCTGCAGGTCCAGATGAACTTCCACCTTATTTCTTAAGGCTGGCTGCTCATATCATCACAGTCCCTGTGACCCACATCTTCAATCTCTCCATAAGACAAAACTCCATCCCAGACACTTGGAAAACAGCCTTTGTTCTTCCTTTGCTGAAGGGAGGTGACCCCACCTCACTGAACAACTATCGACCAATCTCTAAACTCTGCATTTTAGCCAAGGTTCTAGAAAAACTGATAAACTCTCAGATCAAAAATTACCTGGACTCATTTAACATCTTACCTCCACATCAATCTGGTTTCAGGAAACAACACAGCACAACCACTGCTTCACTGAAGGTTCTTAATGATGTTGTTGAAGCACTGGATACTAAGGATTATTGTGCTTCACTTTTCTTAGACCTGTCTAAAGCTTTTGACACTATGGATCATAACATCTTGTGTCATAAACTCTCAGAAATTGGTTTCTCAGAACACACCATTGGTTGGTTCTTTAACTATCTTTCAGACAGGAGGCAATGTGTTCCACATAATGGTACTTCCTCAAGTTATTTAACAGTCAACAATGGTGTACCACAAGGCTCAGTCTTAGGACCCACCCTCTTTACAATCTACTGTTGTGAAATAAAATATATTTGTGTGCTTAATTCTTTAGTTTTATG